>NW_026971150.1:0-48745 GCF_963678635.1 Symsagittifera roscoffensis
AAGAGAAAAACGAAACAAAAACAGAAAACTTTTTTCTAAAATCATAAATTTAGATGAACCAATTACAATAAATGAAGCAGTAAACTTTACCCCCAAAACAGCATTAAATTGATCTATGAACTCTTTTCCCATATGCAGTAAATATTCTTAAAATGAAATAAATTGATAATTTCAACCCCCCCAAATGAAGCCGTGAAATTAATAATTTCAAAGTAGTAAATTAATAAAAATTGCCCTATAAAATTAAAGCAGTACTAACCTTTTCAAAGACGCTTCTTTGTAGTTTTAAATTTTCACTCGCCCATAAATTCTATCCAAATTCGCATTGCTCGCCCACAAAGATTTGTTTAAAATAGTGAATTTACCTTTTAACTTTCACTGATAATAACTT
Organism: Symsagittifera roscoffensis; assembly: GCF_963678635.1. Taxonomy (NCBI): domain Eukaryota; kingdom Metazoa; phylum Xenacoelomorpha; order Acoela; family Convolutidae; genus Symsagittifera; species Symsagittifera roscoffensis. Next base: position 392 of record NW_026971150.1, read on the forward strand.
TAACCAGTTTTAACATTTCAAACTTTCCTTTAACCCGGTTGGAAAGGAATTATGTAATAATCCAAACTAACCAACGCAAGCTTACTAAACACCATAAACTACAACCTAACAGCATGACTAAGAAAAGAAAACGCACGGTACCCAAACCTGATTAAAACAAGCTTACAACTGGATATATTATTCTCTCAAAAATAACCGAACTAAAGAAGAACGCTTTTGCGATAAAAATTAATACAAGATCATAACTAAAAACAGAATTAACAAAGATTTGTATATGTAAATGATACAATGCAGTATATAGATTACATACAGCCCAAAGACGAGCAGCAAGGAATTTGACAACCCAATCACACTCCAACTACGGAATAGCAAAATACACCCGATATGCTACCTACAGTCACTGCACTCGACGGATTAAAGTACGACTTGGCATCGCAGCAAAGGAAACCCATTGCGACAGAACAATTGCCATCTCGATGTTCAAGTATACGTACAGATCCAAGTCACCAGGCAGTGCATCCAGTGTCGAACTAAACGACACTCTCGAATGTGATTGGACCATTCCTATTCTCTAAATCAACTAGTACCAGAAAAAAGAGTATGCTCGCAACCTCTAAAGAAAAATCACCATCATCCATCCTACACTACAATAAGAACATTGATAAACTAAAACTCTCTAAACCCCGGATGGGTGGAACCAGATCTAAACTAGTATTTATCATTGGCTATTATTATGATATTTTATCTCTATAAAATATTAAATACTAACCAATCATACTCCATCAAACTAACAACTCACTTATTTGTAAGTGTTGAAACTACTTGTAGCTTCAACACCAGAGCAATTTGAATTAAACTTACAATACAGTTGTTCTCATTCTGGAACTAACTCGCATAAGCCAGTATACTCTAGATCTATTGAGCCTAGCAGAGACTAGTTAAACACCCTGAGAATAGTATATATAACAGTAAGATTAGGATCGGTATTAGACTAAAAAGTTGCACGAATCTATCCGGCGGAAAATAAGATAGCGTGACGAGCAGACGGTGTACCCTATCCGAAATTACTCTATGAGTTAGAGATCCATCCTAACTCACACTGCTGGGGCAAGGGGTGGGGTGCAAACCTTGTGGGTTGGTGTTGTGGGGGGGGGGGGGGGGGGGGGGTGGTGGAAGGGGGGGGGGATGGTGGAAGGGGGGAATCATTTTACGACGCGGTGTAGGTTTAGAAATCAAGTAGGCCGTGCAGTCAGATCAATTTGCAATTTTTTGCATTACGCATCTGATAAATTCAGAAAACAGGAAACAAAAAATTGATTTCCCAATCTATTGGTTTTAATTTTAAAGAAATGGAGTATATTAAATCAATGAATTATAATCGTGTTTATCCATTTCCTTGTCTGAGGGTGACATGAGATTTGATAATATTGGCTGCATTTTAGACCATAAAAATCCATAATAATTGATTTTTTTTTCTAATTAGATGTGGAGTGGTTGCGTATCGTGCAAAAAAAACTTTACAAGACAAAAATTCGTCCCAATGGGTTTTGTATAGTTCTGTGTAAGCTTCAAATTGAGGCAGATGATACCGCAACTGTTCGTGATTGGCTGCTAGCTAAAATAGTTTTGTTCAGAGTAATTTTTCAACAATTTTTTGGCTATCATTGTCATCTCCTAATTGTGAGAAAGCAATAAAAAGAGTTTGATGATAGCGCAAACAATCCAAATCGTGTGGCTAAATGGTTTCCAGAAGATTTGTGATAAGCTCGATTTAGGACTGTTTTGAAAAATATAGCCGACGATTTTTTCTACAATGTTTAATTTCAAATTTTTTTATATTTGATTTTTTAAGGTTTCCTCGTATACGGAAGCAATGAATGACTTCCATTATAAAGTAGCTTCTAAAATTGACATTTAATGTTTGAAACAATGAGCTTTTTCGCTTTATTTTTTTTCTCTAATATTCTCTACCCGTACTGAATTTTTGAGGTAAAATCAGATCTGGTCACTGTAAAAGCTTGAGTTTTTCAGGACTGCTACAGATCTGAAGCATGTCTATTTTATGCATGCGCATATCTTGACACAAACCTGCCGCAGACCTGATAATTTCTGAAAAGCTGTAAGAGTTTGGATTTAAAACGTTGTTTATTTGTTGTAACATAAATCAGAAGCTGTTTTAGGCGGCAAATAAATAATTTCAAAAAAGATCGAAATTCAACAACAAATTAAATTTTTGGAAATTAGAAAAGTTTTCGATATCTGTTTGTTGTAATGAAATGTAAAAATATTTCAACATCATCTATGGTGTTTTGATTCGCTCACTTTTTAAACATTTGTTTGCTCTGATGGGTCTATGAGTCAGAATCAAAAGCATGTATGATCAGATCTGATTCAAAGCTGAGCACCTCTGATTCAGATCTGATCACTTCTATGGGAAAGTTTTTTTACAAAGTCTAAAAGCTTGCACGCAAGCTCAGGACTGGTTTTTATATGTTCAGACCTTCTGGGTACCTATTAAATGACGAAAAGGTGAACTAAGGTGATTTTGCATGAAAAGATTGCTACGGATAAGTTTTAATTCGAGAATTAACTAATGCAAGGCGGGCAATACGCAGCGCATGTAAAATTAAATCATCAATCTTATAAGAGTTATGATTTGAAATTTTTCAAGCAAAAGTTGGTTCAAAATATTGAAATAGTTTTCAATCAGTATTTATAGTTACTGCATTAACTGCCGTTTGAACGCTGCAACACGTTCTTTCTTGACTATATCAACGTAGTACTCTATAGGTTTCTTCGGAACCGCCACTTGATGCGTTTTGGTCTCGTTGCGAGACCGTTCGTGGTAAATAGTCTCTTGCTCTGTGTAGTTTTCATAAACTACATATTGTTTCTTTCTCCCAATCCATTTTCCCACTTCGCCATCCCATTTATCTTTTATAACCGGTCTCTGCTTAGTGACATTTCTAACTTCTGGTTCCAAATAAGGAACCTGGATTGTATAGCTTTTCGTCTCGTATTGTGTTGGTTCGGCGTTTCGTCGTCTATTTGCTTCGGTGTTTATCTCGTTTTTCAGCGCCTGAAGAGTTGTGAGCTCGTACTTTTTCACAGTTCCAATTTTGGTTATCAAGTTATTTACCTGGGCTGTTAACTTATTGGGATCCAGGCTTTTCCAGACACCTGAGTCTGGCTCAACGTGACTATTTTCCCAGAAAACAGCCGGCACTTTCAGATCGGAGCAAATCTGTTGCAGATTTCGTGTTCTGGCTTCGCTTTGGGGTTCTTTTGTCAACACGACAATGCACGACTGCGTTACTTGTGGTCCGAATGTTTGAGTCAGGGTTGCCAAGTTTCGCCGCATTGTTATCGCTTCACCTATGAGAAACACAGAACGATTACAGAACTTGAAAGATGTTAATGGCGCCAACTGAATTCTCTGAAACAGATTGTCCTATTTTATATCGCGCTATTGGTTTCGATGCTGAGCAACATAGTATGATCAGTTGTTAAGTTTAAATGGTATGTCGATTCTGTTTTCTGCTTTTTGGTACAATAAGTCATCCAAAAACCTTAATAAAATGTGAACAATTATTCGACGCATGTCGACAAAAGTCGAGAAAAAAATATTCAATAAAGATTTGAGAAAAAGTGTTTTCTAGCTATGAAATATGTTTAAAATTGTCAAAATTCAAACTCACTTCGGAGACTTTCGAAGACAAGGAATGCATCCACAGCAGTGGTGAGTGAAGTGCTCAGATGGTACTCCAACTTAGTCCTGATCTCCTTGTTGGACAGTCGCAACTGTGAGTCATTCATGCCCGGAGTGTCGTAGATGTTCAGAGTCTTCCCTCCGCTCAACTGCGTCGTACACTCCGACACTTCTGAACATAGCCAGAAAAACTTAAGCTAATGCTGGTAGATTTTTTGCCCCCCCCCCCCCTCCACCCAGCCTATTAAAATATATAGCCATGTCACCGTGGGGTTTTTGATAAGCCTTAAGATTTAAGCGCTAAAAGAAATTTTTCAATCAGTTTTCAAGCGTTCAAATTACTGGCTTGAAAATTAACCAATTTTTTCCTGCATGAATTGGAAACTTTTTGCTCCCCCTCCCCCCCCCCCCTCTCCGCAAAAATAGTGCTAACAAAGCACACCAATAGTGGTGGACTCTCCATTGTCGCCTCCGACTCGTTTCCAGTCGCGCCTGTTGGCAATCGTGTTCACGAACGAAGTCTTGCCCACCCTCGTATCTCCAATCAGCATCACGTTCAACTCGACCATTATAGCTTTGTTTATTTCCTCACTGAGATAAGTTAGGAACCAAAATTAATTCTTCCTTATCTATGAAAAACAGAAACTATTTATTAGTTATGCTTTTTTTCAAATTTTTATTTGAATTGTTTGGTGATTGGTATAAATTAAACCCCAACAACTGAAGTTTCAGCGATGAAAAGCAAAAATGAATAGCTTTAACATCCAAAAGTGTAATTGATGTAAAACACATGTATTCAGTTCACTGACGCAAGTAATGCTTCTGTAATATTTGTAGAAACAACATCACAAGCGACATACTAGAGCAACTCATTTAGTTCAAAGTACAAGCGTGACGTACAAGGTTTATTACGAGTTTGTCATAACCGTAGGATTATGAATAAGAATCCAGTAATGGCCCATATTCTATCAGCTTCCGAAACTTTCTGCTTATTCGCTGTGCGATCTTCTTGTTTTAAGAGTTCCGAAGCTATCGTCAATTGGTATTTTTGATGGTCCTTTAATAATGATCTTGCAAACACGACACACACTATATCAAATATCTTCTGACGTCAAATTTGGAACTGCAAATAAAATATGTCGTACAAATAACAAGAATGTTGCTGCAGTGTTGTTCGAAGAAATGCTGCAAATAACTAGTTTTGCAACAGAATAAAGACTGAAGAAACCTATTCGAACCAGCTGCTAAAGTCATTAAGTTCACAAAACAAAATCATTATAAATTTATACGAAGATTTCAGGGTCTTTTCTGTTGTACGGCCCAAAGCTAGAAAAAAAAGAAGAGCATCTGTTCCAGATTAAAATAAAAAAATATATTTCTCCTTTTCCTTAGTTTACACCAGCTGCGGAATAATGGGGGGGGGGGGGGGTGCGGGTTGAGGGGTGCGGGGGGAGGTTATCGGATGCCCCTCCTTCTCAGAGATTCGACCCCCTGTCGACCCAAGGGGGCCCCCTGGTACTATTTTGAAATATCCATCATTTGTCCTGTTTTTTCCAAATATTACCTGCGGCGCAAAATTTTTTGTAAAAATGGGTCTTTTTAGTGAATTGGGGAGCTCAACAAATCAATTTGGTCGACCTAAAAAAAACGTCGACAAAATTTTCAATTTTTTTTCCGAAAAATCGCCGCCTTCGAGAAAACCCTAGATCTGCCCCTGATTTACACAATCATTTATAATCGTGTTTCTAGTTTTCCTTAATTTAAACCAACAATGTTCAATCACTGTTTTTTGTTTTTTTTTGAAATTCTGACTATCATTCCTAAATAGATTCAATTTGGAACCAGAAACTATATTTGTTATTTGGTTATAAATCGAATATTTTATCTCTATAAAATATTTATTATTAACCAATCACAATCCATCTAACTAACAACCTACTTATTTGTAAGTGCTGAAATTACTTGTAATTTCAGCACCAGAGATATTTGAATTTAATTTAGAAATTAATTACCTGTCCAAGAGAACTTTAGCAATCGCAATAAGCCAGTATACTCTAGATCTATTGAGCCTAGCAGAAACTAGTTAAACACCCTGCGACTAGTAGATATAAGAGTAAGATTAGGATCGGTATTAGACTAAGAAGTTGCACGAATCTATCCGACCGAAAATAAGATAGCGTGACGAGCAGACGATGTACCCTATCTAAAATTACTCTATGAATTAGACATTAAAACATAACTCATCTGGTGCGACCATAAGTCTCGATCAAGACCTTAAAAAACAAATTAGTTAAGAACTAACAGATAGATTAAAATTAGACAAAAATATTATCAAAAATGTTACATGATCATAATCTAATTGAAATGTCTCTACGACTCAATAGATCAGAACCTCGATACCGCACAATAATAGAACTACCAAGCATTGGAAGAAGACCTCGGACAATAGACGATCTAGGACTACGAAAGAACTTACCATTAAATTTCATGGTCGTACGGCAAAAGCCAGACCAAACTTTTATATTTAGGATTTTATTAACAAGGAATTTGATTTTCATTTGAAAACATAGATACCTTGAAGAAAAATCTTCAATGAATATTACAGGCGCTAAATCCTTTTTACTATTGTACAATAGCGATTTATAAAAACATCTCAAGTCGTTCCCTCTAAATCTGCAGTAAAATTGAAAAACTTATCTGAAAAATTTTATTAAAAGAAAAAATAAAAATAAGTTGAAATGATCATTAATTATTAGTATACAGAAATCATCCTGGCATCCCCCGCTTCATCACCTAAACATAATAGCAATCATTTAAACCACTAATATCATCAAACACTAAAATTTTTATCAAACAAATTTAAGTTTTCGTTAAAACCTTATCTAAATTTTTATCTTTCTTTCATCTCAATTTATTCAATCTTAAACTAGATCATCAGGGCTTCCCTTGGATCTCCATTAAAAATTATTTTAAAACCTTTTTATATCATTAAGCATTAAATACTGATCATCAAGGCCTATCCTTGGATCAAAAGAACAATTTTGTTCTCCCCCACCCAATAATAAAGTGTCTAACGACCTCAAACGTCGATTCACAACCCAACACTTTTTAAAGACCCAGGACTAATAGAAATTTTTCAATCACACTAACCATTCAAATTAAGCTAAACAGTGAAGAACTTCGTTATTCATCCTTCACTTAATCTCCCCTCTTACCTGACCCAAGCTAAACCTTAAATCTTAGTAAGTATTAAAATAGTATCTAACGAACTACCTGTGTTCTAATTATACCTGAACATTGTGGATCGATTTACTATTCTCCAACCCTTGAACACAATCACTACCCTTAAGTAAGATTAAGTAAGTTAACACCTTAACTTAGAATAGCCACGAGAAAGTAAAAATCATTCTTCGGAAACGATATATACTTTTCTCTCCAACCCTACATAACAGACCAAAGTTAGGCTGACCAAAAAAATTGTAGGGAATAACAGTCTAGGATTTTAAAATCACTAATAACAACCTTGCACCTTTCATCCTAAACATTATGTCATTAAACAATTTAGGAAATAAACAAACAATCGTACTACACAATTGTAACATAAATAACGAAAACTACGATCTTGTAATTACACCGCATAAACAAACAATCGGATATATTCGCACAAAACGCAAACAATAAAAAGAAAAATTTTAAGTAAGCAAAGACAAATTACACGAAAAAGATTTTCAAAGCGTAGAAACGCAGTCTCTGAATCAGAAGTCAGCGATTTAGATGCACTCTACAAACTAAAAAATACAGTAAATAAAAACCACCCATATCAAGATCATTTATACTTTTCTGATTCAGAAGCTACATCACATTCATCAAAACAAGGAGAAAGAAGAATAAAAAGGATATACAAAAATAAACCAGTGCGTTTATACAGTTGGAACCAATCAATCAGACAGATTGAACATTACGCACTGACAGTCATTAAACGAAAAAATGAGTCAAAGCCCAAGTGACGAAAGTCCAGACGAAGACTCTGTCTTCCCATTTATCATCATTTCACTCACTGAAGACAGAGGACAAGCACAGTTTTGTCATAATCTAATCGCAAATAAATTTGAACAAGGAATTAGCCCATGTAAAGCTGAATTCCCAGAAATGAAAATCAAAAGACAAATTGTCGATCATTACATAAAAACAATATGTAACTTAACACAACAATATGGAATTTACACCATAGCACTTAGTACAACAAGAAATTTTCATGGCAAATATGTTATCCAAACAGATGATGTCGATATAGAATTTTCAAAATATTTACAAAATACATTAAAAACATACAACTTCAAAACTCACAGAGAGCAAATTCAATTTTCATTAACGATATTTTGCAAAATTATATAATTATTTATCTATACTAGAAAAAACAGAAACCGAAAGCACATCACCGGTTCAAACATCAAGACACACAAATGTAAGAAATGAAATTGCTGCAATCTCAGCATTTTTAAACACAATCCGTGAAAATTTTTCAAATAACGAACTTTCACCAAATGTTAAACACGATTTACAAAAAATCTTAGCATGGTTTATAATTGACTATTTTACCCACAATATAGGTTTAATTGCACAAGCAAGAAAAAATTTTAGACCCCAAAGTACAAATGATTACACTATCATTGCCGAACAATCAGATTACGTTTGGGACCCTGAATGGTCTCATCCTTTTTTTTCTGAATATTCCAATAGATATCTCAAGTCAAGCAAATAGTACAATAACTATTCACAAAGATTATATAAAAGTAATTCCACTAACAATAGATGCAACACCTTTAAACTATAATTCATTTTTACCTGATAAAAGACAAAATAATATTTTAAATTCAACTCTTGTACAACAAGAAAACTTATATGGAACTCGAAATCTTACACAACAAGTTATTCAAACACCATCACACTTTATAAATGAAGAAATAGTTGAAACAATTGTAACAACTACACAACAAAATATTTCACCAATACATCTAAGCCTTACAACGCCAAAACCAAAGACTTCAATGTTACCCCAAGTAGCTTTGCAATCTACAGTTAAGCCCTCGGTTGCTCCAAAATATTCACATATGGACTACCAAACATTTAGACCAATGACGAAACCACCACAAAAACAAAGAATATTCACCAGAAGTAATTTTTCAGAACACAATTATAACTATGTAAATAGATCGCAAACATCTAAACCTCCTCCTACAAATCAGCGTAATCGTTCATTTTCACAACGACAAAATCCCCAACAGCACACATCAATTTTCGTAAATTTTAATGATAACCCACGTATTCCACCAGACCTAAGTGAAAACTATCCATTTTTTCAACAGAATAAACATAATAAAAAACCTTACCGATATAAACAAAAAACACCTTACTATACACCTAATTATCATTCATCAGATGATGACGAATTTCATTAACAAAACCATCAACAAAATTTTCAAAACCAAAGACCTCAGTCTTATCACGTAAATCAACCATATGATTTTGAAACATATACACGAACAACACATGCGACAACCTAGATCAAATTACGAACCTCAAAACAATCATTTTTATTCACAAAATCCAGTAAATACTGATTATTATCAACCAACGCAAATGCAAAACGAAATACCACTACCATATTATTTGCAACAACATGAGATAACAAAAAACCAACTGACAAATTTTTCACAAAAGCCAAATGCCGCAGAATCACTACAAATGACTATGAGTCCATACCTCATGGGTGGATCATCAATAACATCAAGTAAACCACTAATGGTATTCACAGGCACAGACCCTGAATATTCTGTAGAAGACTATTTAAATGCAGTCAGAGCAAATTTAATTTTAAATATCGGACCTGAACCACTTACTACACCACTCCATCAAAAATGGATACATAGACGCATAGCGTTAATCGAAACAACACTTGATGGCGCAGCTCAGAAATGGTTTTCAGTTTTACCAATAGATATAAAAACAAATTGGAAAAGATTTACATAAGAAATTTCCAAAATGTTTGATTCTGAAAGAAATAAACAACACCAAAGAGTTTTATGCAGCGAAATTCGCAGACTACCAAACGAAACAATTAAACAATTCGCAGTAAGAATCAAAACACTAGTTCGAAAAGCATATTGACTAAACACTCATGATTATAAAAACACGAAAATGTCAGAAGTTTTAATGATGACTCTAACACCACAATTAAGAAAAATAGCTATAAAAAAGAGAGCATCACATCCCTCATCAATTCGAGAACCAGATTTAGATTTCAGAAAACTAGTTGACAAACTAGAACAAGCAGAAATCACAATGAAGCTCGAAGAAACAGAAAATCTTAAACTACAATACGTTAATAGAATCGAAACAAATACCACACAAATAAACAATATACACGATTCAGATGTAGACCTAACTGAAAAAAATCACTGAAATTTCGAACATATATGAGAAAAATCCCAATTTCAAAGGTAAACCATCTTTTAAGAAATGGTTTAGTTTTTTTCGACGATACGGACATAGCATTGCCGAATGTAGACAAAAACAACAAGATAACCAAAATAAACCACAAAATTACAAAGAGCTAAAAAAATTCCTCTACCAATACATGAAAAAGGATCAAAATTTACCAAACAAAAATATACATAGTAATAACAGCTCTGGTAAACCACTCCTAAATAAATCAAATTACTCAAGAAACCAATCACCCTATAACTCTAATTATAGAGGTAGATCACCAGAACAACGAAATTCACGAAATTTCTCACAAAGTAGATATAGTCGATCAAATAGCCAAAATAACCAGTATAGAAACAACTGTTCACGATCAAATTCAAAGAGAACAGAAATTTTTGATACCAGTTCCCATTCAAATTCTAGGAATAGACACTATTCAAATGATAGATCACGTAATTCATCATACAATAGAAACAAAAACTACTCAAATAACAGAACTTGAAAGTATTCAAATAACAGAAACCAACGTTACCAAAAAAATAGATCAAGAAACAATTCCTACAAAAGATCTAATTATCAAAGGAACAATAACAATTACTATAATAGGTCACGAAACAACTCACAAAATAGGAATTCCAACTGTAACAATCAAAGAAATTATTCTCAATCCCCTTATCGAAACAACAATCGTTACCCTGATTCCCAACACAAACATAGAAAAAACACACCGAAACATCAGCGACAAATTAATCAGGTACAAACAACTGAAGAAACAACTTCAGATCTCCCTGGTATTGACAACACAGAAAGTACTGAACTACAATTAAACCGCATCAATTGTGAATCAACAGACAGCAAAAGTGATACAAAATAACACTATCTCAGTTAATATGATCACAGTTGAAAACGACTACGAACCCAATATATACGAACAACGCTTTAGTTCACACATTAACGAAAATCAATCAGAACTTCTTCAAGACTACTATACTAGACCCATAAGAAACGATGTATCAATTGAGCAAAATGTAAACGAAATAAATACAGTAGTCAATAACGAAAACAGCGCTCAAGTGCAAATCACATTTACCAAAATATACAAAAAGAACAGCCAAGAGAAAAAGTTTGGACAAACCCATTTCTCTTAGAGAGCCCAAAAAATAAAGAATTTCAACCACCCGATCTTGAAATGGTTTTTTTAATTGATTCAGGAGCAGAATCAAATATTATTAACATCCCTACTTGGAATGAAACCAAATCATTACACCCAATCCTAACACCTATAAAGACCGCCAGTAAAATAGCAACAGCACAAGGATCAACATTAGTAAATTACAGAAAAATCCAGTTTTTCCTTGTCCCCACTAGAATAATGGAACAAAATAAAATACTAAATAAACTATTTAAACAAACATTTCACATTACGGACATAAAACACAATATCATTGGCATACCATTTATAACCAAGTATATTCCCACAATAAACATTTTGAATAGCAAACTTCATATAAAAGATAATTACACAAGGACAAAAAACATTTCCTTAACATTCTTTCAAAGATTAAACAAACAACCACCATTTTTCTCCAAATTTTACCCTATTTACAGTGAGGAACGAAAATACCTGAAACCACTATCAGGAAATGTATATAACTTTTCAATCAAAAAAGTCCATCAGAACGATAAGGACCAAAACAAACAAAATCTTTTTATGTCAGACCTTGAAATTAAACCCATCCATAAACTTTTTCGAATCACAATTTCATCCATAAAATACATGAAACATTCAAATTCAGATATTATTTCTTTACACGTATACAACAATTCACCATACCAGATAACACTACCCTTAGGATTCTTAGGATACTCTGAAACAAATGATACAACTTCACCCACAAATGAAGAAGCATATCGAGTCAATAATATACTACAATTACTAGATATATGTCAATCAACAATTCTTGATGAAGAATTATCAATAAACAACATAATAAACAACGAAAAAAGAAACACTGACTACTTCACAAAAACACCATATTTTAAACCAATATTTAAAATATCACATTATAGGGAAGAACAACAAAAGTTTCTAACAATGTTTAATTTTCAACATTCCCAAATAACACAAAAAGAATTCGATAAATTAGCCGAACTGTTATTGAAATTTCCAACAGTTTATGCAACATAAAAATTCGATGTTGGGAAATTTAGTTCACAACTACATCTTCCTTTAAAACCTGACGCAGTTTTCAAAAAACAAAGAGCAAGTAAAGTACCGATTCATTTACAAGATAAAGTAAACAGACTACTTGACATTTTAGAACAATTTGAAATTATTTCACCAGTAAACAAAGAAGAACATCCAAAAGGTAACACCTTTATCAACCCAGTTATCATCTTAGCTAAAGGAGAATCCTTAAAAATTGTTCTAGATGCTAGATACCTCAATTCACTAATTGATGAAACTAAATGTAATTGGCCCATTGAACCTATTCAAGTAATTCTAACAAAAATAAATGGTAAATACTTCACAACCGCAGATATGAATAGTGCGTACAATCAAATGCCACTAGATGAACAGTCACGACGATTACCACAATTCGTTATTGGAAATCAACAATACGCATTTAATAGATTTTTCTATGGTATTCCCATAGGACCAGCTGTTTTTTCAGCTTTTATGAGTAAAATTTTTAGACCACTTATACTCAAGAAACATGCAATCACATACCTAGATGATGTTTTCATGCAGTCACAAACGAAAGACGAAATGTTTATAATTTTAGAACAATATATTCAAATGCTCAAAAATGAAAAAATGAAAGCAGCCCCAGACAAATCACAGTTTTTCCTAACACGCGTAAAATTTCTTGGCCACATTATCGAAAGTAACACTATAACTCCTTTTAAATCACGAATACACGCGATTCAGAAACTTCAACCACCCACAAATAAAAAGAAAATCCAAGAATTCCTTGGAATGTTAAACTTCCTAAGTAAATATGTATACAAAATGCAATTACACGTAAGACCTTTCTATAACATCCTTAGACAACAAAACAACTAAGAATGGACCACCGAACATCAAACAAGATTCGAAGAAACAAAAAAATTGTTAACAGAACAAATATCAAACACAATCCTGGATCCAAATCAACCATTTTATGCAATGTGTGATGCTTCAAACTTTGGCATCGGCGCAGCATTACTACAATCACACAGTGGAACAAACAAAATGAATCTTATATTAGCAAATTCTCGCTTATTTACACAAGCTGAACTACGACTCTCTATTCTCATGCGAGAATGCACAGCTATAATATACACACTTACCGAATATGAATTTCTAATACTTGGATCTAAACATCCAACAGTTCTATTTACAGATCATAAACCTATTGTATTTCTTTTTACACAGAAGTCAAACCCAAACCATAGAGTTTATAGATTTCAATTAGTTTTAATGAATTTTCCAAACTTACATATAGTTTAAACAGCAGGAAAAAATATTGCACTACCAGATACATTAAGTAGAAATACAACACCTGAACTACTTACACGAAAAACTACAGTTGAAATACCACAAAACATTAAATTCTATCTTGCAAAAAATGAAACATCACCCAGATTGGAATGCAAATAAGCAGTAAAAACTGATATAGATCAGTCACCAATAATTAACTTACAACATTTCCCACTCTTTTTAGATTGTCAAAATAACCACTATGAAGTAGATCTATTAGGAACATCCACATTTAAACCAATTCCTTATTCACATTGGATAAAAAAAAATACTCAACAAAAAACAATCAAACAACAACCACACAAAAAAGACACCTTTCTATTGATAGAAAAATAAAATTTAATTGATAAAATAAATTTATCAGGACCACCAATAAATAATTCAAAATACACGATAAATCAAGTTTTTGATCTTCATGACCCACTCGACACAATTCCTTTATCAAAATTAGAAGTCGAAAATATTTTTCTACCACCAACAAAAAAAATTACACTACAGTTATTACAAAAATATCAAAACTTTGATCCCGTAATTCGCCAACTCAAATCATGGCACAAGTATAAAACAAAACCAACAAAAGCTGATACAACAATATTAGGAAACAAAACACTCCTCCGATACTTTCGGAAATACAATAATACAACTATTAATGAAATCACAGACCTTTTAGAATATCAAACTTCCGATTCTAAAGTACCCTGTCTCCCCATCAGCATGATGCTGATAGCATTTGACATATCCCATACACGACATATCCCAGACGCTCAGGATCAGAAAAGACGTATTCAAGTTTTACACAAAATTTTTACTTCCCAAATGCACCAATTTGGATTAAATTATTATGCAAAGATTGCATAATATGTCAATGAAATAAGCCTTATCCAAATCAAAAACAAATAGCATTGAAACAAGATTTTAAAGGACAAAAGTCTATATTTCAACCAAAAAATTTCATTCGACACAAAAGGACCAATTTCACCATCCTCCGAAGGAAATTCTTATATTATGGTAATTGTTGATGCATTTACCCACTACGTAGCACTCAACCCAGTACCAAATTGTAATGCTTAAATACGCATACACAACACTTTACGAACATTGGATAACTAAATTCGGACTAACTGAAATACTAGTCACAGATAATGGAACAGAATTTATTAACAACGAAATCATCACATTATGCCACCTATATAATATCAAACATAAACCACGTTCATCTCATGCACCTTGGACAAATGGATTAGTCGAAGGTACGAACCTTTCACTACGAGAATACCTCAGATGCATCATTAATAGAATCTGATGCACAGTTACGAAAAACAATCATGTTTACAGCAAACGCTCATAAAAATGCGCAAGGTTATTGTCAACCCAACAAGGATTCAATTTGTTATAACCTACTGTTACACACACATGATAAAGACCACTTTCATCATCCACAAATTTTGAAATTAGCTTTCGGTACACATACCGAATGGATCTTAAAAAGAGATCAAAAAACACAATGGAATCTACCAAAAAGCAACCAAGAAATTGTTACAAAGACAAAATATAAATAACCAAATTAATTCACGTTTCATGCCAGCCACAGACTTAAAAATTGGAACATTTGTTTTAATACCTAATTTTATTACACAAAAAGGAATATCCAAAAAAATACAACCTCTTCGAAAAAAACCATACCAAATAATTGATAAACCTACTGAAGTAACATACAAACTTACTGACTCCAGCAAGAAAGAAATAATACAACACCGTAACAACCTTTTACCTTATTATCCCAAGGAGTACGCACTTCGCGAATTAACTCAATTATATTATTTCACAGGTTTACATATAGTTCAAAATAACTCACAAATAGTACAAAATCAACATGTTAATACTACCAAAAATACAGAAACAATTCAACAGCAGAATATAGACCCTCAAAGATCAAACACACCAGAACCAAAAGTACCTCAAAAAGAAAGGAAATACAAAAAATTAACAGAAAAAATTTTATCACAAGATCAACAACAAAAATCCGAACATAGAGAATCATCACGTCTTAGAATTCAACCACGGAAAAACTATAAAACATTGATCCCACAATCTAAAATATTAAAGAAAATTGAATTTCAAAAATAACTTTAATTTTAAAGTCAATAATTTGTACACCTCTAAATCATTTTGAACTTTCACATTTTCAAGATAACATGCTGAATCATACGCAACAATTCTAGTTCAAATTCTCCAATAGGAATCACTCAAATCCGTCACCTTCAATATCTCTAACACAAACCTACTAGCCGATAGATAGTAATCTCCAGGCATATCTATAACTATAACTTTACAACCTCCAGGTCAAAAATAAGCAACTTGCTAAAACTTGACAACTAAAGTAATCACCACCATAATATTACAACCCTCCCCTATCTAATAACGCAAAGATCAACAATATTTTTCCAACTTAGACCTCAAAAACCTTCCAACCAAAAATGGCAAATTAGCCTAAAGAAAAAAAGGACCACGTCTTAGAAGTCAACCAGGAAAAAACTATAAAACATTTATCCCACAATCTAAAAAATCAAAGAAAGTTGAATTTCAGAAACAACCTTGATTTAAGATTAATGTAAGCATTCTTTTTATTCACTTTAAACCTTCACATTTCTGTAAAAACATGCTGAAAATGACCTCGATTTATTTTAGTTCAAATTCAGCCAATAGAAATTGTTCAAATTGTTACCTTTCTCTCTCTAACACAAACTTATTTAGCCGATAGAAATCAATCTCCAGGCATATCTATAATTATAACTTTACAATCTCCAGGTCAAAAAAAAGGAACTCGCTAAATTCTTGACAACTAAAATAAACACTAGTTCAATATTATAACCCTCCCCTATCAAATTATGCAAAAATCAACAATATTTTCCCAATCCAGACCTCAAAAGTCCTTCAACCAAAAATGGCAAATTAGCCTAAAGTAAAAAAAGTCCCATGATCATTTGGCCTAAAGTACAAATATTTCAAAGATACCCCCACTTATCCATCAAATGAAAACAATACTATGAAGAGCTCCCGAACACCAATAAAATAGCCCTCAACAAGTTTTGCTTAAACTCCACCCACTTGTCAAAAAATCAATAAATTATCCGACCACACTTGAATTTTGTTTCAAAATTTTTTTAAAAGATTCGACAAAAAAATCACTTTGTGAATGCTTCTTTCCATAACAGTTGATCACATAAAACAAAAACTTCTGAACCTCTTCACAAACGTTTTTAATCTATTTCAATTTTTGATATACTTTTTCATTGAAACTTTTGAATTCATAATAATAACTTCTATAATTTTTTGCAATCTTTTTTAAATTTGCAATTCCCTATTTGAAATATATCTCCAACTCTCTCAAATCCTTGACCACATCTACAGGTACGAATACGTATAATCTATCTAAAGGATACGAACTATTTTCAGTCGAACAGATAATTTTCTTTTATTCATAATTTTCCTCAAATTTTTAATCTCCCTCATCATGACAATGTGCAAATGTATAAAAGAGGCAATAGTCACCTTTGCCCCAGCAACCATCCTCCTAATACTCTTTATTGAAGAATATTATAATAAACACAAATTTTCCAGAAAAAATTAAAATTCAGATAACTTTCCAAAATTGCTAATCAACCACCACCAAACCAGCCCCCACCAACCACATCCCATGAAAGTCCAATAACGCCAACAACAAAAAAAATTCCCAAACATCAACACGCATTTCTTTTCAAGACAATCCATACACCTTTGAAGAACGACACGCACGCTTATCAGAACCACTAGAACCAGTTCATCGACAAACATCTTTAAGTGAACCAACATACAACTAATACCCCAAATTGCAACAAGACCTCAACCGAGTTAGACATATTAGCCAAAATCAAAATAGATCTGAGATACATAGACAAATTATACATCCACGAAGAAATAGAAATTTTCAAACCCCCAGAGTTCATTTTGATATACCTCAATCACCAACACCAACTACCTCAGAACTCTCAAGCAGTACACTACCAGAAATTCCCACACTTCTTTCTCAACATAGGATCTCAAATATACCCTCAGACTACCTAGGTTCAACCCCCACATCACAACAAATCCGAGAAAACCCTTTTAATCCCCCAGACACCACAGAAAGACCACCATATTGGACAACACACTCATATACACCAGGTGAACCGAACATAGTAAATGAACCAATAGATATTTCTTTTGATACAACACTATCATCATTACCAGAAACACTCTCACTTCCATCAACACCATCAATAAGCCAAGTCTCACCAACACTTTTACCTTTAAATTTTCCAAACAACCTCGACGCTAGATACCGAGAGCAATCATCGACAAATATCCCTTTACGATTAGATTGGAATACTTTCGTAGCACCTCCCCCACTACTTGGACAACATCACGAAAGTAACCGATTCCATAGTTGGGCACTTAATGAATTACAATATAGACAAGATATCCACGAACATAACATTCAAATACTTCAACAAAACAGTCTCCAATTAAAGTTTGAAATCACAGTCAAACTTAATAGAATTGTTCAACACCCTTTTCCCCTAAGTCCACCAAACATAACAGCTCCATCACTACCTCCTCCATTTATAACAACTGAAGTAATATAAAAATACGATAGATATCATACACATGGATATTTTGAAGATATTTACGTTTCAACACATTCTTTTTCTATTTTTTTCCGAAGAACATACAAATCCATCCCCTCGTACATGACCTCAGGATTTATTAGTAACATACTATGATTGTGAAGAAAACGAACAAAAAACACTACACAAATACGCTATAAACCAAGTAACACAATGCGAATCAGAACCACAAGCTATAGAAAGCACAAATGTAAAAGCAACACTATACTCAAAAGCCCGATCAACAACACTAACAGAATACAAGTTTACAGCGACATTTTCCGAAAAGAAAGTATATTGCTCACAAGTCTCAAACGGAAATAAAAACCGACTAGATCACGAATCTTTCTTTCAGAGTAATATAGAAAGATTACTACATCAGGATTGTAAGAATGATTTTAGACAATTAAACTTAACACAAAACGACGAAACGAATAAAAAACTTGTAAATTGTCAAGTTTTCCCAGACTCAACACATCAAGCAGAACTTGAAAAACACCAAGGTCACATTAGACTAGACAGAAATTTCCCCTTTCATGGAACACACGGAAGACTGACATCCGATCTACATGATAAACACTGGATACCACACATAGGTATCAATGATCCCTCAAAATGCAAAGCAGATACAAAAAATAAAGGATATCAAGAAATAATATTTTTCGATTGAAAAATACAACTTGAAAAAAAAAAACTAACACGAGATTTAAAAGACGACACAATCCTTTACCAAGGCTTTAGACTTCCTTGCAAAAATGACCAAGGATATTGCGACCCTACAACACGCACACAAGTAACCATAGTATGGTTTCTTGAAGAAACCTGCACAGTTTTCCAAGTCGCGAAAATACACGCTAGAATGATTAAGTTTCACAAAAATATTTTATTGAATCAATACCTTTTGAAAAAGTAAACGCAATTGAAAGATTATTAACTAACTTTAGAAACATCCATAAAATAGAAAAAAAATTGACACGTTTTCAAATATTTCACGAAACAGAATTTGCATGTAAATACAAAACGTGACCACCGGAAAAACAAAATTTGACCCCTATGCAACACATCACCTAATAAACGAAGATACATCTTACATCCCAGTGAACCTCCGCAAAAACACAGGAAATCCTGGTGGAAGACTAGAACCATACGACAGTGAAAGCACACGTTTACAAGAACTATCAATAATGAACAATACCTTTTTTGGCGCAATCCATTATGATGATCATTTAGATATGAAATTAGACTACACAATTAGGTGAATTTTCCAAGAAATGTCACTTTCTGAATTAGAAACACTCCATCAGCTATGCGAATTAGAAAGAACACAAATTCTACAGTCACTCGCATTAGCAGTACTCAAAATACCATACGCAGGATATTTGTTATCCGGAAATAGATCAAATTTCCTTGACTATGAAGGAAACATTTTATTGTTTTATACTTGCACCAAAAAAGTATCACCACTATATGTTTTTGAAGACAAACGTTGTTACAAAAGAATAACCAAATTCTACAAAAATAAAGTACTTTTTGTTGATACACTTTCAAGACGAACATATTTTTGGAATACCGCAGTCCCATGTGGATCAGGAAATAGCCACAACGGCGTATAATTAAACCCTGACGAAGATAAATACTATCTACTCACACCATACCCTACACTCATGCAGCCACTAAAAATGTTTTCACCAGAAAGCATTCGAGCTATTGCTCGCAACCCAAATATCGATTTACAACCAATCGATATATATTCTAAATCCGATATACAACATCACATTAGAACACAACAGTTTAAAGAACTACTAACACAAATGGACACTATACAACGACAATCAATAGACCAAAATTTACGAAAACTCGCAGAAAAAGCAGGACTTTCAGATATTTACGCACAAGATTACAGCAGATATTTTAAAAACATCAAAGATTACATATATTCAAACGGTGAAAAATATCGACCGCAAGATATATCACCAATCAACATCTTTAGTTTTGTAAATTTGAAAAACGAAATTTTAGCTTTTCTAGGACGGCCATATTAAATCTTAGAAAGATTGAATATCTTATACGCAATGTTTCATTTTATTGGATTTCTTTTCTCATTACTAAAAGGAATCTATAACACATGCGCAATACATACACAAGTAAATAGACAAGCCAGCGTAGCACGCATAATATTTGCAGGATTTTTTGGAATATTCTCATCATCAATAAATAAAATCCTCCTAGATGCACAAATTGAAGAATACAATACAAAACTATCAACAAATCCCAACACATACGATGACTCAAATAATAATACAAACGCATTACCTACGGCACCCCATTTGCCAAATAATCATCCAGTATCTTTAGTCTCACGAAATTTTCGAAACTTAGCAATCACAAACCCCCTAATCTTAAAACCCAGCCACATACAAAGCCCCATCCAACACATACTGACTCAACAACCCTCAATTGACGATACATACGAACAAATCATTGAACAGCCCCATACCACCACTTTTCAGTCTCAAAATAATCATTTTTTTAGCCCACGATGAGCAGACAAGTTGGATCACTCCTCCGATCAAACTCCCACCCTGCCAACCTCCAAAATCTACTCCTTATTATCCCACTTTTTGCTTTTCCGCCACCTGATTCACCACAAACTAACACTTCATCCGGCATGAATTCTGACACTCACTCAGATATCACAATTTATACAACAATATCACAATTCAATAAGTCTGATATTGAAACCCCCGACGAATTTGCCGATTCAGAACCATCCCCTTCTACACATACCCCGACCAGCTCAACAACCTTCTCAAAACCTCCTTTCCGACCTATACAATCCCATAGCCAACATACATCTCCCTACACTCCTTCTCAAAAAACCCCAGCATACTCCCCATTCAATAATGAACGCTCCACCAACAACTCCCCTGATAATATCCAACATTCCGAAGAACTAGATAATTTCATAACACTCCAACAACAATCGTTATCTCCCCACACCCTCACTATTGACCAGTTATCATCAACAATAACATCATCAAATCCACCATCACTCACACCAATTTCAGATTATACTCCATCATTAGCTCATTCATCCACTTCCACAGAATCATTCAACAGTACTAACCGTGCTTATAGAACTTTTAAACGTAAATTCCCCAATCACCCATTGACCGCCCGAGAATATAACAATCATCCAGATCACACCAATAGTACGAATTTTCTTCAGATAACCCTACCTTTATTTCCCCAATATACACTAAATCAATCTGATTTTAACCCTGAACCACGTCAATTTGTAGATGAACATGTAATAATACCCACACTTCATTGGACCGTTTATTATAATTTCACTAACCCCCTTACGCTGCCACTCTATAACACCTTTATCGATATTGAAAGGAATAAAGACGAATTATTCAGATTAACCACAGCACTCACTCCACGACAATTTACATACGTAGGATAAAAAAAAATTACTAAAAACAATCACTGCACACCGCGCTAACGACTACTCAATTGAATACTACGATCATAACATCATCAGATCTAATCAAGACCAATTTCTTGATGACGATAAGTTTGCAAATCCACAAATCACATAAATTTTTTTTATTAAATCATCATACATATTCACACTTAACATACTAGATAAAAAGCATGATCACATTATTTCAGAAGCACTATCAGACATCCAAGCATATAAATAATTTCACGAAAAACTTCAAACATTTTTACTAACCTTTCACTTCATGACACCAACAGAACGCGATTTGCACTGCTCACACGACATCATGTTGAGAACTAAGCAAACCCATACTTATACTTACTATCGCTTTATCCAAAATCATTTTCATTCACACACACCATCACGACAACCTCACCACAGACTTCAGTTCATTAATTCCAAATACAGCTCACCATTTTTTCTAAACTTCACGTATTGCATTAAAATACTAACTTCCAAGGCATCCTCCGGAATTATAATCCCATCACTCGAACGTATATTTTTTGTCCCCTCAGGAATACCTTCAATGACGAAGAATCCCGAACTCTGATCATTCCGCATGAATATATTCAACCCATAGAAGTACCCATTTTAGAATTCATCCATAATACTAAATATAATCATAGAATTTATAATCTAATCCAGAACACACCTCATGAATTTGCAGTAGGCACCGAAGAACTAAAAACCATTAAAGCACTGCAATTACTTTGGCCACTGTTGCAAACTAAAAGCATAATACGCATACTAGCAAAACTACTAACTACCTCAGACGCTATTCACGACATTTTCGCACACGGCTTTTTCCCAGATGGCTAAAGGTATTTATGAACTTAATAATTTTCAAACCAAGAAATTCAAAATTGAACTAACCATTTTATTCAGTAATTTGTATTCTCTTTAGCCTTCGCATCACAATCACCTTCAAAACAAGAAAAGACAAATAAAAATATAAACTCTGTTTTCCAGTTTAAACTCTATTAAACCAACAGCACTAAATGATGCAATAAAGTTAATTCAAAGTAGTAAAATCATTTCTAAACTATTCCCCCAAATGTAGTAAATTTAAAATACGATGAAAATCAATTACCTTTAAACCCCAAAAACAGTAAATTTTCACCTTAAAAGCACTAAATTCATACAAATGAAATGCAGTACTAACCTTTTCTATAACTTCTGTTTAAACGCACAGAATATCTATCCACAATCGCACAACTCTAACACACGATAACAAGTTTCAAACTTTCCTTTAACCCGGTTGGAAAGGAATTATATACTAAACCAAACTAATCAACGCAGCTTACTAAACACCAAAAATCATAAAAAAACAGCATGACTAAGAAAAGAAAACCAACGGTACCCAAACCGGATTAACCCAGTTTAAAACTGGATAATTTATTCTTTTGAAGACTATTATAAAGTCTAAAAAAGAAACAATTAAACACCAAAAAGTCGCAAGACAAATCCAAACCACAAACAATTTGATTTTTGAGAAAAGGACACAACCAACGAAACAAAAGAAAACAAAAAATAATATAACACAAAAGTAAACACAAAACATGACCCCTTAAAAACCCAGCACGAAATCATACTCCCCTTCCTGGCCGAACCCACCAGAGAGGACGTCCTGAGCATGCTCTATAGCCGGCCTAACCCACCTTGCTACATCCACGCTTTGTGACCACATCACTATTTTTGATAAGAGGTACTCAAGTGCGAGTAACTCTTAAAAATAACTGAACTAAAACTAAAACGCTTATGCGAAAACAATTAATTAAAATCATAACTAAAAAATAAGAGCTAACAAAATTTTATAAAATGTAAATTATAATATGCAGTACATAGATCACGAACAACCACAAGAACGAGCATCCAAAGATTTAGAGTACGACTTGACTTCGCAGAAAAGGACTTCATTGAATCAGACCAATGACCATCTCGATGTTCAAGTACACGTACAGATCCGAGTTACAAGGCATCCACTCCAAACACGATCTTCACGCCATTCCCAAACCAGATCGAAACACAGTTCTCCACAACCAATCAAGAACAGACGATCATAGCAAACCAACATCAAATCAGACTGATTTCATTGACAGTCATAGTCTTTGTCACACGATAACTAACAACTTCCTATCGATGACTCCAGCTTCTTTGAGCCTTCCTCTTCAAGAACAAAACAGGAAATGATGCTCGCCAAACAACAACAACCAACATCCATCCTTCATTACAGATAGAAGATCTAAGATTCAAAACTCTGTAAACCTCGGATGGGTGGAACCAGATATAAACTACATTTATTATTTGGTTATAAATCGAATATTTTATCTCTATAAAATATTTAACATTAACCAATCACAATCCATCTAACTAACAACCCACTTATTTGTAAGTGCTGAAATTACTTGTAATTTCAGCACCAGAGAGATTTGAATTTAACTTGGAAATTAGTTACCTCTCCAAGAGAACTTTAGCAATCGCAATAAGCCAGTACACTCTAGATCTATTGAGCCTAGCAGAGACTAGTTAAACACCCTGAGACTAGTAGATACAAGAGTAAGAGTAGGATCGGTATTAGACTAAGAAGTTGCATGAATCTATCCGGCCGAAAATAAGATAGCGTGACGAGCAGACGGTGTACCCTATCCGAAATTACTCTATGAGTTAAACCTTAAAACATAACTCAAATTGCTGAAATAGTAAAACGACGAAACTCGGCCCTATAACAGAAACGACCCGATTTGCAAGCTTTTTTTTGATGAAAAGGCTAATTTTTGAGTGTCGTCATCAGCAGCGGCAGATAATTAAAACTCAAGGCCTTTTCTGTTATTCCTCCCACCTCGTATAGTAAAATAATCACAAAGGCTACCGAGCGTTTGGAGATACTTTACTCAAGAAATCAATATCTCACTATTTTTGAATCGGTATATTAATTGAGATGATATGACCGATTGGTTTTCGAAACACCAGAGTTGCACATCATACTTTGACAAAAAAACAATGTAGAGTGTTTTCAAAAAGTTAAGAGTGGCTTTTTCGAGGTGCTACCCAAAAGGAGGTTCCATGGATAACAATCAATTATAATGGACTTTCATTGTCTGTCTCCATGAAAATCTAAAATAATCTACTGAAAAGGATAAATAATCGTTTATAAAGAGTATAATGGATTATAATGGATTAAAAAGAGTTTTTTATAAACTCGAAAACAAATATTCTAAACTTGAACGGTGCAATCGCTAAATTTTGTTAACAATTTTGCTACAGCAAAAAAATATATATATTTTCAATTGTCGTTTTTCTACTTGTCTCCCACTCCCCCTAAACTTTTCACACTAACTCCCACTATACTTCCTTTCTCACCATTTACCCCTTACATTTACCGTAAACGCGTGACCCCTTACCCCCACCCCCACCCCAATATTTACGCACACACACACACACACACACACACACACACACACCCTTAACAACCCCTCCCCACCTTAAAGATCTCCCCCTTCCCCCAAAAAAAGACTTAAGGGGGAAGTGTGAGTGTGGTGGTATGGCAGTTGAGGGGGAAGGTGGGCGGGGAATGTAGGTGGGCGGAGGTTTGTAGGTGGGTGGGGCGGAGGGTATGTAGGGGGTAGGTGAGGGAGAGGGGTAATTTTTTGCTTTTTGGGTGTTGAAATTGAGCAAACCAGGGTTCCAAGTGTGAGGTATATGGTTTTGCAATTTTAAATAAAATATGATAACTTTTAGAAATCGAGTAGGTTGTGAGTAATGCAGTAAAACAAAACTGCAAGTTTTGCAGAAAACTTGGAACAAAATTATAGAGGTTATAATCCATGATAACCCAACTTTTTTCGATCACAGGGATGAGATGATACTTTATAAGTGCGCTTAGGGGCGGACGCTTACTCCTCTTTTCAGGGATTCAACCCCTTCACCAACCAAATGTTTTCTTTCGGTATTTTTTGACTTCCATTTTCGACCGACCAACTCTTAAAGTTTTTTAAAGGCGCCTTCCGCGCGGAGGTGGAACTAAACGGGTTCGGTTTTTTGGGTCAGCCCGATTTCTGGTCAAATTCGGGCCTCGTTTGTTAAATGGAATACATATCTTTCGGGCCGCTAGGTTTGTAAAATTTTGCTATCTTGCTACAGAAAACGTGCAAACACCGGGAATTGATCCTGCGACCACTGCTTTACTGATTAAACGTTTTAGCCTTAAACTACTGAGTCTTGCTGTTAACTGAACTTTTTCCTTGCATATATATATATATTCACTGACGTATGAACTGCTCCCTTAAAAGTACAGCAAATAAAAGAACAAAAGAACAGTCTGCTGCAATTTTGGAAATAACATTACTGGCGATTTCCAGTCTTAAGTGAAGTCGCTCGGTCAATTTTTGGTACTCGAACCTCAACCGATCACTCAGAGCGAGATTTAGCATGCGATCAAACATTGACTAATAGACGATCATCTCTCGCGGCCGACACAGGGGAAGGTCTTCAAGTAATGTATTCTGCTGCCAAGCACCGGAACATAAAATGAAGTTGCTGATTGATAATTGGGAAAAATTGCTATTCCGTTGTTGAAATGGAAAGCTTTTTTTTGTACAAAGAAAGAAAACTTTCGGGCAAATTCTGGTAAACGTTTTCCGACGTTAATTTATCGGGCCTGTCTTTTTAACCAACGGGTTTGGGCGCGGTTCGGGCCCCAAAATGTAGGCTCGATTCACTACTGCTTCGGCGCCAATATAAACTTATTTTGAAGGAGAGTGCACGCCGAAGAGAAACGGGAATATTTGGTCAAACATCTCCAAAAAAGTCTAAAAACGGCACTTTCAGACAATTTTTTTTTTACGTTTGGTCAAAATAAAGTATTTATAGTGATTAAGGAGTGCTCAAAAAAGCATTTTGGTCAAGTTAAAAGATCAAAAAAATTCGACATCCCCCTCCCCTCGAGAAAGTCCTAGATCCACCCCTGAGTGCATTATCACGACCCGGTAGCCCACACATTTGGCATTTTCAATTACAAAGTCTGGTCCTGTTTCATCGGCCTCCTACAGATTAGATTCCAAACAAATGCGATTTCCGTTAAAAACAATCGAGTATATCTAACCAAAGTTTGGTTGGAGAGAAGTTTATTTGAGCGCAGTAGACACTTTTGATTGCCTCGTTTGTGCCAATGATTTTCAGACAACAAAAAGATCAATTTTCTTGTTTTTTTTTCTTGAAAGCAACCCGGCGTTAAAATTTTACTTAATATAAGGATTTCTCTAAAATTTCAATGTGTTCTCCGCTTTTTTGGTCAAAAAAAGATATTTATTCAAATAATTTTTGACTAAACAACAAAGCTACACTCAAAAAAAGTTAAGGTAAACATACCTTGAAAATACCATAAATCCCCTTAACAATTAAGGTAAATTTGCACTTCCCTAAAAACACCCTAATTTATCTTACCGCATTGGAGTTCCATGAATTAAAATAAATGTTAATTGAGTTTCCTTGTCATTGTCCACAAAAATGAAAACAAATCAATTATAATCAATTAAAAATGGATTATAATGTTACTGTTTTTTGAGGCAACAAATCTTTTTTTCATCCCTTATAATCAATTTATTTTCACTTTTGTAGACACTGACAATGAAACTTAGTTATAATCGATTTTTTTCCACTTCACTGAGATGCGATTTTCAACACACATTGAGTCTTTTCTACGTTTTAAAGTTGGTTACGTTGGTTACTTGTTGTTCAATTGTATTTTTTTCTACCTTTGATATTTTTGTTAATTTTTATATATATCAACATTACCCCCCTAGCGTTTGTCCATTTACAAGAAACCCCCTCCCCCAACGTAACGTGTTCAGGTGGGGGTGGGTTCAGGTGTTCAGGTGGGGGGTGGGTTCAGGTGTTCAGGTGGGGGTGGGTGTAGGAGTTCAGGTGGGGGTGGGTTCATGTGGGGAGGGGGGGTTTGCTCAGGTGGTGACTGTTCATGTGGGGGATTGTTCAGTTGGGGGGTTGTTCAGGTGGAGGGGGTGTTCAGGTGGGGGAGGGGGTGTTCAGGTGGGGGGAGGGAGCAAAGGGGCAAACGTTAAGGGAATTTGAGGGGAGCAGAGAGTCAGACGTTGGGGGTGGGGGGGGGGGGGGGAGCTTAACGGAATCTTTTTGCAATTTGAGTTTAGGTTTCGAAATGGATTAGTCTAGGCCGTACACTCGCTTTGCAAAGTTTCCGCATCACTCACTTGATAAATGCTGAAATAAAATTTTGCACGACGCGCGAAACAAAAATAAAGTGGAAAAAAATCCATTTTAATGTGATTTCCTACTTATTATAAAATCCAATATAATGGATTTAAAATGAATTATAATACATTTTGTTTCGGCGAGAAAAAATGGAATTAAATCCATTTTTAGTCCAATTTTGTTGTCTGAACGTAACATGGGATTCGATTATATTTACAACATTATAGAACACTAAATTCCATTGTAATTGATTTGTTTTCACATTTCTTAAATAGGGGTTAAAACACATGAAAAGTTTGCTTTAAATCACCTTAAAGGTTAAGGTGTATCAGCCTTAAAAAACACCTCAAACAAATTTTTAAATTGGTAAATTTATAAAAATTTGTAAATTTACCTTACGAATTTACCTTTAAAAAGTATGTAATTTACTTATATTTACCTTGACCTTATCTACATTTTACCATACATTGGGTTTATATTAGTGTTAAGTTTTTCAAATTGCTTGCTTATCTGAAGTTATTTTTGTATTTTTGGACCAATTCACAAAAGTAATTGTCGATCCCAGCTTAAGATTTCTCTAGGTTAAGTACACTCGAAAGAAATAAAATCGTAATAACTGATTTCAACTAGTTAGTTCTTGCGAATGATCGCCATTCTTTTTTGTCTCTTTTTTCATTGTCTCTTATAGAGGTCAAAGTAATGATAACATAAATCTCACATTACTTTTGTTACTGTATTATTCAGGCTCCAACTCTGTATATCTTCTTGTTGCATTTATAGTTCCTTACTTGAATGATCCATCGTATTTACGTGTGTATCGCAGAGCGCAAAATTTCATCACGTCTGACATTGCGTCTTCATTCATATACTTAGAGAAACAGTGAGCAAGTTGATTCTCTGAATTGACAAACAGTAAATTTATGTCCTCAAAACGTTCAAGTGATCTGCCTTGGGCAACTGCTTCGATTCTCAATTTTTATTTCGTGGAGTTGAATATGGTCAAATACTCTGCCGTTCGAACACTCATGCTCTCAGTAAAATCTCTGAAGTGTTTGAAGCTCGTGCTCGGCCATTCCAATCAATCAGCGCCTCACAGTAAACTAGTTTATTCGACGTTTGTCTTGCTGCATTTAATTTTGCCTCACACATGTCGCTCTTGACCCGGTTGATCGTTTTAGGCGACCAGTTAAATACGGGTATTGCAATCAAAGTTTGTCCTCTGATCGATCCCATTTGTGCCATAGTAACGCATCTCGCAAATCTGGCATCTACATACGTTTCCATTTCTAGCATTCCATTAATTGGTCTTAACAACTTTTGAGAACCGTCCCTCTTGCCTCTATGGGATCGATTGTTCAATGCTGACATGCAGTCATTAAACTTTTTAGCCAAGTCTCGTCTTGACAGCGTAGTTGCCCATTGTAATTGGTCTATTACACTTCCGGTCATCGCGACTCTTTCTGGTGTAATTCTTTGTTCATCGGCTCCTACTATGCTGTCAATAGTTTCAACCTCACCCCTTTTTGACTCTGTTGGTGTCGATATAATTCTTCCAAAGTGATTCCTTCCTCGATAACTTGCTGTCCGTGTTTTCTCTCAAAGATATTCAAAGTTTTTCAATGGGTCCCGTGAAAATAGTAGATAGCACAATGTTCATTTTTAAAGGATCCGGCAAATATCATGTCATCTACGTAAAGGGCAAGTAGATCAAAGTTTTGTCAGGACGAAACCTTATAGATTCCAATTAGTTTCCAGTTTCATCTTTTAGTTTGGTTGAAACTTCGTTTTCAAAAAAGGTCAAATATAACTTCAAGAAAAAATTGATTTAAAAAATTCTTCTTATGAATTTTAAAAGCTAAGTAGAAATTACTTTAACTTTAATGACAGTGTTCGCTATAAGTAGTGCCACCTCAGGCACAAATTTTTTTATTCGTTAAAGTTTTCTTTTGCGATTTTCAAAAACAAAGTTTCAGCCAAAATAAGGCTAGCTCTTTGCGCGAAGAAATTTACTTAAATTTTAAAATAGTTTGATAGTTTAAATTGGTTTGATAGTTAGAACTGGTTTGCAATCAGCTCCTTGTTTCCAAGCCTGCCATTCAAGTGATGATTTAAAATCAGTTCAACTTGTTGAGATAGCTGGAAATCTTTCGCAAAAAGAAGATTTTTCCGCCAAGCCTTACGCATCAAACATTTTTTTAAAGATCAATGAAAACCACCTCAAATGGTGAAGCTCGAAGAACAAAAGCTCCAAACTGATCATTAATGTGTTCTTGAACGTGAAAAATGAAAAAAATGATGAAGCTCCAATAAAAATTTAAAGTCGTTTTTTCAAGTGTTAGAACGCTTATGAATCTACACTTCCTGACAACTTAGCGTATAAAATTTGAAAATATATTTTTTATCGCATGGATCTTGATTCTCATTTTCATTGAACTTAGAGTTGCTATTGCGATTGACTGCGTGAACTTGATGCTTAAGATATGAGGAACTATTGACTTGATGTGGTTTATTTGTCCGACCCACCAAATTAAACTACTTTCTGAAAATTGCAACTATATTTTTCAAATTACACAACACTGCTCATTTTAGAAGGAAGTATTGAATAATCCGACTGCCTTTTAAAATCTATGTAGCAGTAAAAGGAAAAGTACATGGAAAAGTCAATAAAATAATTTAAATGAATTTTTTTTTAATTTGAGATTTTTGTGAAAATCATCCTCCCACACGCCATAAAAATAACAAAGTGATAAATTTTGCTTTTAGTAAAAATCAACTATGGCAAATAAGTTTTCTTCAATT
Source organism: Symsagittifera roscoffensis (assembly GCF_963678635.1). Lineage (NCBI taxonomy): Eukaryota > Metazoa > Xenacoelomorpha > Acoela > Convolutidae > Symsagittifera > Symsagittifera roscoffensis. Next base: position 31,327 of record NW_026971150.1, read on the forward strand.
AATTTGGAACAATTTCTACGACGGATTAAATCTCCGCTTACGCGAAACATATCGCGCGTTATTTGTCCCAAGTTGGCCAAATGGCAATATTTAAACCCCCATAACTTTAGGAAAAAAGATAACAGTTAGATTATTTTTTTAATTTTAAGCTCACGACAAGAATACTGTTTGAATTATATTATACAAATCTCGTCAAAAATGGCTAGTTGAAAAGTCCGAAAATTCTATGAAGAAAAAAAAAACAACCCCGATGACAAATATTCTGTTACTTCCGTTACGAAAGTCAAAATAACAAGACTGCTCGTATCAGGGCAAATCCCTGAATGTTCCAACTGCCTTTAAAGATCTATGCAGACGTAAAAGTTTGAAAAAGTTTAAATGTAATAAAAAAAATTAATTATTCTGAGATTGTGAAAATCATCCCTCACACGCCATATGAAGTGCAAACTGATAATTTCTCCCTAATAACAGTTAGTTTCCAGTTTTATATTTTAATTTGATTGAAACTTTGTTTTCAAAAATTGCAAAATTTAATTTTAAGAAAAAAAAATTAAAAAATATTTTTAAAATCTAAGTAGAAAAAAAACAAAAAAAACAACTTTAATGACAGTGTTTGCGATAAATAGTGCCACCTCAAGCAGAAGACTTTTACTACCATAATTTTAGTGACATTGTTTGCTATAAATAGTGCCACCTCAGGTAAAAAAAGCTTTTTTTTTTCTTCAAAGTTTCAATTTTCATTTTTCAAAAACAAAGTTTCAGCCAAAATAAATAATTTACTTGGAAATTAACTGGAAACTATGAGGTTTTGATCTGATGCGTTTGATTGTTTGCTAAAGCTTAGTGCAAAGGTTTCAAATTCAACTAAACGATGTTGCTTAATTTTGAATAGAGGCAAGCTGAAAAATCTTAATAACTTCTTGCTTATAACACAAAAACCACAGAAATTACAAACTTCGAAACAAGAAAATCAGAAACATAACTCGATCCAAATCTGAACGTTTCTCGCAAAAACTCGGTTTAGGTTTCGCTGAGATTCTTTTATTTAAAAATCAAGCGTATGCTCGGGTTATTGTTATCCTGAGCTTAAATTTGAAAAAATATTTCATCTTATTCTTTTTCCGTATTGTTATGGGGGTTTAAATATCGCCATTTTGGGCAATTTGCGCCAATTAACGCGCGATATAATTCGAGCAATTAACGCGTAAGATTTATTCGGTCTCAGAAATTATTCCAAATTGGTAGAAGAAAGTTTATTTGCCATAATTGATTTGTTGCTAGGAGCAAAATCTATCACTTTCCCATATTTAATTTTTTTTTCATCGGATTGCTGCCCCATAGACCTTAAAAGGCAGTCAAAACATTCAACGCTTCACCCTGATACGAGGAGTTTTGTTCAAATTAAACAACACTGCTGGTTATAGAAGAAAATACTGAATAATCCGACTGCCTTTTGAAATCTATGGAGTTGTAATAACATGGAAAAATTAATAAATTGAATAGAATGAAATTTTTGTTTTTAATTTGAAGTTTTATGTGAAAATCAATATCCTAAACTCCATATAAAAAACCAAGTGATAAAATTTGGCAAGTAAGCTTCTTTCAACCATTTTGAAACAATTTCTGAAACGGAATAAATATCGGATTATGCGTTATTAGCGCGAAGTATATCGCGCGTTAATTGTACCAAATTTGCCAAAATGGCAATCTTTAAAACCACTTTATTTTACAAAAACAATCAAAAATAAACATTTTTTTTTCAAATTTAAGCTCATTACAACAATAACTTTTGAAAGATATTGAAATCCGTCAAAAAAAGGATAGTTAAAAAGTCGAAGTTTGTCTGAAGAAAAAAAACCAACCGAGCACAAACATACCATTAGTTTCGTTACGAAAATCGAAAGAACAAATCTGCTCGTATCAGGACGAAGCCTTGAATGTTCATGCCTTTTAAAGTCTATACAGCAGTAATAACATGAAAACATTAAATGTAATAAACTAAAATGAAAAAAAAAAATAACGTTTTTAAAATTGAGATTTTTTGTAAAATCATCCGCCCACACGCCATATAAAGTGCAAGGAATAATTTTTGCTCCTAGCGACAAATCAATTATGGCAATTAAGTTTCCTTCAACCAACTTGGAATGTTTTCCAAGGCGGGCTAAATCTCCGCTTACGCGTGAGTAGTACGAATTATATCGCACTGTAATTGTCACAAGTTGGCAATCTTTAAACCCCAAAAACTTTACAAAAAATGATCACTGGTAAAAATTTATTTAAAAAAATTAGGTTCAAGACATCGATATTTTTTGAATGATAGAAAATTCGGTCAAAAATGGCAAATTAAAAAGTCAAAATTTAACTGAAGAAAAAAGCCACCCGACCACAAATATTCCGTTACTTCCGTTATGAAAAGCAGAATAACAAAACTGCTTGCTTCAGGGCAAAGTCGTGCATGTATCGACTGCTTTTTAATGTCTATGGAACAGTAATAACATGAAAAAATAAACGTATTAAAATAAAGTGAAAAAAAGTTTTTGAATTTGAGATTTTTTGTGAAAACATCCCCCCACACGCCATATAAAGTACAAAGTGATAGATTTCTCTCCAAGTAACACATCAATTATGGCGAAAAAGCTTCCCTCAACCAATTTGCAACAAGACGATTAAACTTCCACTCACGCGTGAATAGTACGAAATATATCGAACTTTAATTATCCCAAATTGGCTATCTTTAAACCCCCACAATTTTACGAAAAAGGATCACAGTTGAAATATCTTTGAAATTCAGCTCAGGAGAACACTACCTTTTGATTGATAAAAAACTCCGTGATAAATGGCTAGTTAAAAAGTCGAAATTCGTCTGAAGAAAAAACATCCCCAGCACAAATATTCCGTTACTTTCGTTACGAAAGTCGGAACAAAAACCAAATATGGGTGGCGTGGAGTCGAAAAGAGCGTAATATCAAAACTAATATGTAAATATATGTTCGGTATGTAGGTTGTGACGACTTCGAGAACTGCACTGGATACCAGAAATGTAGAAAGGGGCGATTTGATGGTGTGTATAATTTAACTTCATATGAATTTTATTGTTTTGTTCCTGTGGTCTTTTTCCCTTCAGCTTCAAAATGATTTTTTGGATTCTATAAAACCAAAAAAAGAAGCACAACAGCGATGCATTAGCTGATTGACCGAATCCTCCCAACAAAATAATAGAAAAAAAATTAGTATAAAAATCAAAAAAGCCCAAAAATTTGACATAAAACGTTTTTGGTCTTTCTTGAGATATGCTAAATAAAAACTTGAAAAACTGTGCAGTTCTACCCTGTCATTTGCGGCCGACCAACTCTCACAATTTTCTGAAGGTGCCTTGACGCCCAAAAGTACTAATGATTTTGAAGGAAGAGCGCAACACCAAAAAAAACTTCCCGAAAAGGATTAAAAAAGGGTTTTTCTCCAAAAAAATTACGTACAGAGGGAGAAATATTCAGGGCAGGGTCTTGATGATAGATAATCTCACTTTTTGGGGCCTTTTTTTGTTTTCGATTTTTAAAAATAATTTGAGTTGGTAAACCCAGTGTTCCAAAACAAAATAAAAATTTTTATTTAAAATTATAGACTACACCGTAAACTACGCAGAAGCCGAACAGTTTAACATAGAGTATTGCGACGAGATCACTGGAAATTTCCACTGTGACGTCGGATACTACACGAACGCCACGACTCTTATCATCGAGCAAGCCGTCTGCAAAGACTTTTGTCCCCCTGGCAAGACGACAAGCAGAAGTTGTTCGGCTCTCAGAGAAGGTTGCGCCGAATTTTGTCATATTGAAAATGTGGATTCGAGTAAAGATGAAAATTGGTGCAATTTGGAACAAAGAAGTTGTGTCTGTAAAAAAGGGTACAAACAACCAAAGTAAGAATTTTTCAATTTTCTTTTTTGGCTTTTTTCTTAAATCTAAACGAACTAAATTAAGCTGCAAGATGACTGTTTTGTTTGTTTTCGAGTAACCTCAAATGTTATTATTCGAAGCCTGATATCTTTCAATTGTCATTTTTTCTCAAAAATGGGAAACTTTTCATCCGAAGTTGAAAATTTTTAAACCTTCCAGTTCTGAGTCTCTTAATGTTTGAATAAAACGATGAATTTTTTTCAGCTGTGAAAAGTGTCCGCCAGACAAAACTGGTGACAACTGTTCCAGAGATTGTAAAATAGAGTGTGGCAATGTTGCAGGTGCCACTTGCGACGGACCTACATGCCTATGTCCTCCAGGCTACCAAAATCAAGCAAGTTCCAAAAACTCTGGAATCGATAACAAAACGGATCAAACGATATCAAATATAAAAAATAGAACAAATAGTCCCGAAATGTCTCAGCAATATGTAGTGAAAGTTTCAAAATACAATTTTTAAAAAAAAGAATATCCGAAGGTGAAAAAAACTAATCAGTAAAATAGTTTTTAGGCTAATCAATGCAGACAATGCGACAATGGATTTTACGGCCAGGACTGTGCGGGAACCTGCATTAGTTCTAGGGAGGATGCATGCTACGAAGCTCACAGTTTCAGTCGTCTTAGTCCCGAGAAATGCGACAAAGTGACGGGTAAGTCTGAAAAGATTTTTGATTCCTTGAGATCATCCTAACATCATCTGATGGAATTTACTCTCACACAATAAAAACAATCTTTGGGATCTTTGTGCCGAAGAAAAATTAGAATCTAAATTTTCGTGAGGCCACAATGCGCACTGTTTTGTCGTACCATGCGACAATTAGTACCAGGGACACTTTTCACCGTCTTAATTGCTCTGGGGGAATGCATATCAGTTTTCAAATAGCAATTTGTACCCCTAAATAATCGCTCTGGGGCTGAGTGAAGTTGTGTGCTTGCCAATCCAGAGAAACGAACTGTTAATAAGATGCGAGAGGGATTTTTAGCTATGTGAAACGTCGAAAGACAGTTGTAAAACAAAAATCAATTCTCCTTGTTATGTTATAATCATATAAATAATATAGATAGTTTAGTATTTAAATTATGTCATGACAATGAAATAAATACAACTTAAATCTTTCATAAGTTGAAGAGAATGAAAAGAGAGCGCATGATGTTAAGACTAGAGTGGATTGGCAGGTCGGTCACGACCTTGACAGATAATGGAATTTAGCACAAATAGCTAGCACACTGTTGACGTCATGTTTAAATCTAAGCGACGACGCACCACATTTCCCCCTCTCGGGAAAAAGAATTCAAACCGTGTTTGAATTTCTTTACTATAAAAGTACAAAATTACTAAATGCGCTCTTACATATGAAAACCGTGAAGAACATCAGGTAGACAAAAAGATTCATGGAAGTTGACTTATCATATATAGTGAAATTTGATATGAAGTTTAAAGTTTGTAGCAAGAACAAGGTACAATAGTTTGTATAAGTTCTGGACCAAATGCTGAATTCGATAAATGCAAAAGTTTTATTTATCTGACCGACGCGAAGGATAGTCGGAAGTACTCTTTTTGGGGAAGCGAATAAATTTCCTATGTAAGACTGCGGAATCCTCGGGTATATCTGCCCTAGACTGCCCTAGTTGGTTTGATCGATCTGAACCAGACACGACAAAACGGACTTTCTTGTCCGGAGAGGCAGGTGTTGACGGAGGAGTAGTTGTTGACTGGGACTGAATGACATTAACTGAATGTCTAATAGGACTACCGTAAAATGTAGTCTGCTTTTTCCGTCGAGATGAGGACCGAGACGAATTTGACGATGAAGACATATTCCCATCCTGTTCCGAAAGTATGACGTGACTATCTTGGGTGTTAAAGCCCGATGCTACCAATTTTGATGAAGTTCCTACTTGTGACTTCGGGATTGACGATTCCTCGTCTGAAGAAATGGGAATAAGATCTGAGCATGCTGGGGTCTTTATTGGAGTTGGCGACTTTGTCTTGATGCTGATAGGAATTTCCGTTCCTAAATTGCCAGACTTAGAGGAGGAGACAATAACTGTAGACTTTGGTTTGATGCTAATAGACTTTGGTTTGATGCTAATAGGAGCCTCTGTTCCTTGATTACCCGACGTAGAAGAAGATACTGTTAAGTCTACCACCGGAGTAGAATGCTGTGGATAAGGAATGTTCTGTATACCCGGAGCCTCCGAAGTTGCATCTTCTCTTAACTTCGACGCCACCATTTGGCTGCGGGGTGGGGTATGTGAAACTGGCATAGATGGGAATTTCGAATGAGCAGGCACGTACACTGTTTTCGCTGAAATACGTTGTCTGGAACCCGATTGTTTGAGAGGCCTATTGTCTTCCGATGATGATGTTGAAGATGGCACGATTGGGCGTTTCTGCCCTTTCTTCACAGGAGTTAGTTGTTTTCCTGAAAAACTTAGTTGGGTTGATTTAAGACGTACTGCCAAGTGATTCCTTCTAATAACTTTTCCTCTATCAGAAATATATGTGGATTCAGTGATCCGTACGATTTTGCCCTTATAAGTTTTGAAAAGTTCTCTGCCAGACTTCCTATTTAGAAATTTCCTAAATATTTCGACCTGATTTGGTTCGTTCAATACTAAATAGTCCAAATTACGTTTTGGCAACGAAGGGAGAATTTGTTCCGTTGGCATTTGGTTCCTGAATCTGAGGGTACCAGCAGACAAGTTCGATCGAAGAGTGGCTGCGAGGACTTGATTTCTCTCCGTCAGGGTCTTCAGAGCTTTGACTCCCTCCTGATGCGTCAGAGACTTTTTCAACGACAACCACTGGTTTGCGGATTGTGCCAAGCTCTCCAGTGCACGGTAGTGGGGTGTATCCGCTACTGAGTCTGTGGTTCCACCAAAATGTGGAGACACCATCGGGCTTGATTGCCCTTTCTTGACGACTTTGATTCTTGGTCAACTATCGCACTGCTCCCGTCGCTGCTGTGGTGTGAGCAAGTCCCGTTCCAAACGTTGGTTGTCTAAATGAATTCCCGAAGATAAGCGATCAGCCGCTATAGATAGCTCCGTATTCGGAGGACGACCAAAATGAAGTTCGAATGGTGAGACCCCGGTAACTGAATTTTTTGTAACCCGGGTATCTTCAATAATATTCCTAAGAGTATCCTGAACAGTTGAAAAATCCGAACTTCACCATGAGGCGCCCAAACGACGTTTAATTGTTTGTATCGACCTTTCGACTAAACCGCAACCACGATGGTCCCCCACCGGGCAAAAATATTGTGCGATATTTTTTTCTAGGCAAAAATTTTGCACTAATTTATTTTTAAAACCGGAGTACTGGTCTGTTTTGATGGATTTGGGGATACTGTGCTGTTGAATATATGATTTGAGAAATTTAATGATCTTCCGTCCTCCCGTGGAACGCGTAATCATAGCCGACGGATATTTTGAGTAACGGTCGATCGCGACCAAGATATAAATACTATTACCAAATGAGTCAAGTAGAGGGCCTGCGTAATCAAGTTGCAGCTCTTCATTAGGACCAGATAAAAGAGGTAAAGGCTTGGATGAATTAAATGATGCGTTCGCTTTCAAATTCTTACCAAACTTTGTGCACTGAGGACAATCTTTGCAAAGTTGGACGATGTCCCGATGCATTCGGGGCCACCAGATGTATTGCGCTGCGTCAACCATTGCTAACTGACCCGCATGCGATCTATGAAGTCGAGATAACAAAGGTTTACGTAGGCACATGGGAATAGCGATCCTATTATCCACCACAACACAGCCATCAACTACCGCTGCACAATGCCAAAATGATTTAATATAGGAATCGATACGGCAAAATCCTTCGTAATCCCGGTTGACTATTGCTCGTTTCATGAGGCTTAAACTGGCATCTTCGTCCGTGAGCTCCGACAATACATCTGAATCCAGAGTTCCCACACGTCCGGTTAACGATTTCTGGTCCTTAGCGACCACTGGTGACTTTAAGATTTCGAGACTGTTGACTGACTGAGATTGTTGTTTCGATATAACGGGTGTCCTGCCCCGTTCGGACCTGAAATTCGCTAGAATACGGGCGTATTGATTCCTCAGCTCCATTTCTCGTTGAACTGTTGATGATCTTCTGGGTCGAACAGCCCCCGCGCGAAACCGCGGCCTGGCTCTATCTGAGGAGAACCAATGTTGAGTGACTGGCAGATACTGGTTTAACAACTGCTCGAAACTGTCATTTGTGTTGTTGGTACTTGTGTTGGGATTCATCGCAGTCTGAAAATGAAAAGCACTCAATAATCCAAATGCATTCCAACAAATCCGATATGACGAAATCAAGGCAAAAAGATCGATTAGCAACGACAACAGATGACAACCGCTCACGGCCAAAATAATAATCCACAATGAAATTAGAATTACCAGATAAAATGTGATCCATGCTGAGAAAGTGGCAAAATTCGGCATGGTAATACCCAACGCTGATTGGCTAGAATATGAGTCAACACGTTGGACGCCCTCTAGCGGAGAAGGAATCGATAGATTAGAGAAATTATTTTGAGTAATGGCTAAAATTTTGTCGCCCTCTAGCGAATATAAACCTTTCGATGTAGATTGAATGTCTTGAATTAAGGCTCCCTCTACCGGTATGTTTCCAAATTTGTTCGATGCAACAATTGAACTGTCGATATCGGGACAATTGATCCGAGACTGACAATTTTCCAATAACTCAATTAGGTTAATTTGGTCAGGTACGTCATAATCCTGACTTATTTCCGCGGTATTGAATAACTCTTCAGATGAAGTGTAATGCCTGGCCCAACCGTCCAAAAATTCACACGCATCAAAGAATCGACTAATGCATTTGACGACATATTGTTAGTCAAAACTGCTTGGTCGTGGTGCTTCAAATGTTGGGAAACGAGATAAGTAATCCACCATTCCTAGCTTACAGCCGGAGATATGGAAAATATCGAAATCGAAAGGTAATAACCTATCAGCCCATCTAGTTAAACGTGACTGATAAGTTTTGTTTCCGCGGTTCGTCTTTAACGCAGATATGATTGCTTTGTGATCAGTTAAAATCACGAAACAAGTACGTTCGAAAATGCTCACACGACCATACGATCGCTAGAAGTTCTAATTCATTGGTACTTTATTTCTTCTCCTGATCGTTTAGAAAGCGTGACGCAAAAGCAATTGGCACCCAAACATCCTTTTCTATCTCCTGTTCTAATGCAGCACCCAGACCACTATGACTGGCGTCACATTTCACCCGCGAGTTCCGACTTTGGTCATAGTGATACATTTTTGTTATGTTCGCTATCAACTGCAAGATGTTACTAAACGCCGTTTGCTGACATTCCCCCCACACAAATTTGCTTTTATTACCTGCCGTCAGTGACGGGCGTAATTGGTCGGAATGGACCTGAAGATTTGGCAAAAATCGTTGTAGGTGGTTGAGTATGCCCATGAACGAACGGAGTTGTTTAAGTGTCCTTGGTGGTTCCAGAGCAAGTACTGCCTCTATCTTAGAACGTTTCGGTCTGTATCCTTCTGAATCAATATCATATCCTAACCAAGATAATTGATTCAAAGAAAATTCGCATTTCGAAAATTTCAGAGCAAAACCTTCTTCATTCAGACGACTTATCACCTTGTCTACAAGGATATTGTGATCCTCGACTGAACCCTTCGAAACAATCAGAATATCATCAAGGAAACAAAATACTCCTGACAGACCCTGGAGAGTATTATCCATCGCTTTTTGGAATTCCTTTGGCATGTCCGTTAGTCCATAAAACCCCGTTTTGAACCGATACGTGCCAGTTTGTTCTCCACAGACGATATTAAAATTGCAATGACGACTAACTTCCTCACTGAGCGGAATCTGGCTGAAGGCGTATTTTAAATCTAAGGACGTAAACCAAACATCTCCGGAAATGTCCGACTTGATTATTTGGGCGGCCGAGTCCAATAGTTCCAACAAATTTGGCATTTGGTAATGGTTCTTATGAATTTGGTCATTCATAGGTTTAGCATCCATAGCTAATTTCACAGAACCATCTTTCTTAGCCGTAATAACGATCGGAGAGATGAAATACTCACTGGTACATTTATTCAGTTTAACCACGTGCCCTTCATGAATTAGTTTTTGGATTTCCTGACCAACTTTATCTTGAATATGCACCGGCACTCTCCTTCCCTTTTCTTGAATGGGGACGAGTGGAGACTTGAACGTAGAGAATACTTTGTGGTTTTTGGCTTTGCCGATTCTACTGAATACACGATGGAACTTCTGGTGGAAGTGAGGTTTCCATGAATCCGATGTTAAATTCGGGTTTGATTGGGAGACTTCTCCCACCAAAGGACGATCTGGTCTAACTTGCGTTGTTCTTACTCCCAATTGGGGTTGCAAATCCAAACTCAGTAAACAACGTGTTCGATTTTCTGAAATAAGGAATTTTGCAGACTTGATATGCCATCCCAAAGATGATACATCCATAATTAACGTACCCATCAATTCAATTTTCTTCCGATTATAGTCAACGTATACTGTATCGATTGGACTTTCTTGAACCGTAAAGAACTTGGCTGAAGGAACCGTTTTCAGAATATAGTCTGCTGTCTTCTTATTCACGAAGGAGGCTGGACTCCCAGTATCCACTGTTGCCTTGAAAAACGTCTTGCCACAACGTAGTGTTATCTGGATGGAACGTAACTTGCCCGTGGCGGCATTGACCACCTCTAACTTTTTCACTGACCTAATTGGGAGACTTGGTTTCTCTGCTGCTACAGATAAAACAGTGAATTCCGACTCACTATCGGACGTGATGAAATTGCAAGTTTCTTCCACTGTCTCATCTGACTCAGCTTCCACGTTCGCTACATTCTTAGAATTGCACCATTTGGCAAAGTGACCCTTTTTGTTACAGTTCCTGCAAGTAACATTTCTGGCTGGACAACTCTCCTTGTGGTTTGTTGAGAACCTGTTACCACAGAAATAACACGACTTCGATTTCTCGTTGATCCCCTTTTGCTTACTATTCTGTGCCCGACTAATCCTGTCCGAAAGTTTCTTACCCTGGACAGAGAAGGTAGGTTCCTGTTTTATCCGGGAATTCTGACCCAATGTGGCACCTGCCTGGGAATAATTGCCCGTCGACGACGAACTCCCGAGTTGCCGTTGCAAATCGGTGGCCGTTTGTGCTCCCTTTTCTTGCAGTAAAGCTGATTTCAGAGAATCCTCCGGAGTAGCACCTGGATGAATACACAATTCTCTCTGAATATCCTTATATCTCATTTTGGCAATGAAGATATCTCTTACGACTTCCTTTTCTTGATCGATTGTCCATCCACACAGGGCGGCTTGTCCCGTCAAACGTAAATAGAATGCTTCCAAACTTTCTCGGTCTGAATGTACCGCGTTGTATATTTGCATACGTTCGATGATGAAATTTTTCTCCTTTCTGAACAGGAGAACACAGAATTCATGAAATTCCCGAAACGATAATTCGCTCAGATCCGCATGTGGATAACTTTGGAGGAATCTTTTCCTCCCTTCTGAGCCGAGCGAGAAAAATAAACGAGATTTAACACGTTGTTCAACCTCGAAATAATACACTCCTGGTGCAACTCGGGGACCTTTCGCCCGGGGCTCTTCATTCATTTCCGTGACTTTCCGGACCGCCGCGTCATTAAGTGCAATACGACTTGCGATTGCTGCAGCATCTTCGTCCGACCCCACAACTTCTGGTTTTGGAGCAGGATCGTCGTGTACGACACCCGGAGGTTTTAATAATTCGCGTGGATCACATTTCTCTCTCAGAGTGATTGCCAAATTGAATTGACCTATCCACGAATCCCAGCTATGTGGTGGGTCCGCAGTTGGTTTATGCCAAAATACGGATACGCCCAACAGGTCAGTTCGATCCTCTGAGGTCGAAACTGCTGGCTGCGCCATGTGAAACGTCGAAAGACAGTTGTAAAACAAGAATCAATTCTCCTTGTTATGTTATAGTCATATAAATAATATAGATAGTTTAGTATTTAAATTATGTCATGACAATGAAATAAATACAACTTAAATCTTTCATAAGTTGAAGAGAATGAAAAGAGAGCGCATGATGTTAAAACTAGAGTGGATTGGCAGGTCGGTCACGACCTTGACAGATAATTGAATTTAGCACGAATAGCTAGCACACTGTTGACGTCATGTTTAAATCTAAGCGACGACGCACCACAAGCTAACGACTGTTGCTTGATGCCAACGTCGCGCTCTGTCAATCGACCGCGTTTATAAACTCTGCCTAATGTTCCTTCCGACCAGATGTCGTTTTCGATGAACTGTCGCCTTTCTTTGCTGCAAGTTTTGCGAGTAAAAAAAACTGTTATCTCACAAAGATTTCTTCTCTAAAAAATGACAGAAAATCGAGAAAATTTTTTAAATTAATAAGGTAATAATGACTTGGTCCGATCAATCTGTAATTCTTGCAAAGCAGCCGACTATTCGTGTTGCAGATACTCTTTTGACTCAGTTCAGTTGTATTTGAACAGTTACGGTGGTCATAACTTTCTGCACCACTTGCGCCGCAATCTGGTAATCTTGTTCCTTCGACCACTGAAAGTGGGGAAGAATTTTGTTTTCGGGTGCGTTCTAGTTTTTTGTTACCTTTTTCTTTTTCTTCACGCAAAATCAGTTACCACAAAATTATTGGACTGGATCGACTGATATATCACGATGAAACCCTCTCAGTCGTGATTTTAACATTACAAAACAGAAAATCGAGAAAAACCGGTTTTCTGTTTTAAATGTTCAAACCACGACTGAGAGGGCTTCATCGTGATATGTCAGTCGATCCAGTCCGATAATTTTGTGGGATCCAATCCGATAAAATTGAAAAAAATTTTTGTTCGAGCGAACAAAGCGAACGAGCATGCTTGAAATCAGAGGATACGTTTTTACTTAAATAAACCGTGACAAATTAGTTTTACTCCAATAAAATTAGCTTTCGATTTTTTTCAACGCTTTCTTGGTAATGAGCTTCAAACGTTTTCGGTCGGCAATGTGCTCGGCTTTGAAAGCCAAAACATAAAGTGAGCATCTCGACCCGATTAAGTGGGAACCTCCAAATCTGTAGTTTTTTCTTTTTTGAAAAAGAAAAAGGGAGCTGCATCTTTTTAAGGGAGCTGCATCTGTGTACCTGGATTTGACCCCGCTGAGAACTGTCAGTCAGCGTGCAAAGAGTTCATGTGGGGTGGAGGCGAGGACAATTGCCAGTCCTGCTCATGTAAAAACCTCATGGAGTGCGACAGAATTACGGGAGAATGTCTGTAAGTTAAGCAATTGTACTGAAGGAACGCTTCAAAAACTGAAAAATACACGGGGGTTAAGTTTCCTAAAACTTGGATCACAGTTAAAACATTAAAACACTTCGAGTCATTAGCCAGGGAGCTAGGGCATGATAAAATTCTTGAAAAGTCGGAAACTTTGCTTACATTTTATGGACTCATCGGTACCGTTCTACTACAATTTTAAGATTGACTGAAAGTTTTTAAGCATCGATTCTATCCTCTTTTTCAAATCAGTTTCTTTGGTGGAGGTAAATGTAATAACTTTGTCATACCGCTGTGTATGAGATGTTCTAGAATCCGAACTGACTGGCTATATAAATGCATACTTGGTTCTGTCTAGGAAAGATAACTGAACCCAATACTGAATTCAAGGCAACTGAACGAATAAGCTCACCGATATGTTCTGTCCATATCGGTCTAGGCCATCTGTTTGGTCTCCGAAAAATAAGTATATACATGTATAAAGACATCATAATAATTTACGCCAATCCGGCCGGATGACACTCCCCTCTCTTTAAAATTGCGTCCCTGTAGGAATAATTTCGATTTTTATGTCACTGTTGGCAAGGAGTTTTATAGTCCTTGTGGGACCTGTGGGATACCATGTCTATGACGCTGATGGTGTCGTTGTCCTTCGATTTTAGCTTAATCGTTTCGAGGAATTTCATGCACGCCACAAATTCCTGTGAATCCTTCTGGAATCCCATTTCATGGATCAGGCTCTTGATGTTCGAGTTGCTCCTGTGTTTTTTTTCTGGGGACGCTAGAGCAAAATTCTGTAGGAACTCTATTGAATTTATCGGAATTGGGTTTCACAGCACCGTGGTCAGTGTTGTCCGTCGCGTTCTTGTGGACTTCTCATCGGTTCTAATGTAGCGGGCTGAGGAGTTGTTTTCTTGACTTCTAGTCGTTTGGGAGAGGCTACTGTGGTTTCGGAAGCTGTAGAGAACCACCGGTGACTTGACGAAGGGTCCGATTCCTTCGTATGATTCCTGGCTGTCTCTCTGAATGTCATTCCCCTTGCTTGTTTGAGGTTTGGCTTTCCGCGCGTCCGTTTTCCAGTTTGTTGTTTTGTCTTTCTTTTCTTCTCTGTTGTCTCCGCATCTTTTCGGTTCGGCTTCTCCTTTTGGGACAAAATCTTCGGAAGTCACGTCTTTTCATCTTCCAGAACACTTCATGTTGTGGAGCGTTTGGCTGCTCAAATTCTAAGAAACGCAAGCGTGGACCAATTCTTCTAGCTGATTTGTATGCCACATATTCACTGAGACGTGAAGGTCAACAAAATTTTTGTGATACAAATGCGAAACCGCTGTTTCTCAGTAAGCGAGGTTGTTTTACCAGAGTTTATACCCAAGCCGTGTGCGCAGTGTATGTTGAATTTCTACCGTCGAGTGTTTCGTACTTTTGCTCAATGTCCTAGGATCTTTAACTTTTGTTGCCCCTTGCTCTTTTTTTTGAGCCACCTATTGTATGCATTTCTTAATGTTATTTTCCACCTGTTTTTGGGTTCTTTTTTATCTTAAATTAGGAGTGTCTGGTTCGCACACCGGTACTACTCGACGGTTCTCAAAGATTTGTAAAAGGCCGTCATTTTATCTTGACTTCACTCTCGGACCATCATTGGAGGTCGGCATGATTTCTGGCGGGAGAAGATGATACATCAGGTTTTTTCTATCTAAACAGGTGTGTTTTGCGTTTTACCAGTCCAAGTTATTTAGTGAAACAGTTGTTGCGAAGTTTGATAATGGTGTGTTGGTGTGCGTCCCATATGCGCCTCAAATGGTGAAATTTTACTAGTTTTGTATAGTGTTATTTTTGATAATTTTATGATTTTGGCGACATTCGATGCTTATTTATAAGGTGAGGTATACCCAAGAAGTTTTGTGTCATTAGATTTGCAAAAGATCGGAATTCTTTTTTGGCTCTAAACGTTTGTACTTGATAACACCTTAAATTTCTGTGGGCCTCAGTCTTTGATATGTACCTCTGCTATATATCTTTTTGCTCTATCTGTCGTTGTGTTTGATACTACTTGTGCTGTTTGGAATTTTAACCTTTTATCTACCACAACCAAAATGTAAGCGTCTTTGTGTAATTCGTCCGGGAGAAGCGCGGCGAAGTCTAGTTATGCTTCTTCATTGGGTTCGAATACGTGCTCCATTTGAAACGATTGTGACTTTCCATATACAAGTTTTAAAGTTTACCATGTTGGTTGTATTGTTGGCATTTCTGGTCGATCTCTACAATTTTACGATGGATGTGACGGGACCAGATGTTCTCGCATAGGTCGTGCGTGGCCGCTGCTACAGGATGGATTAAATGGAGACTGTCCAGGTTGGTTTGACGTAGGGCAGTTGCTGAGGGATGATGATCCGGTCATCAATCAGTAGACAACCATCCTTGACAAGTAAATGGTTCCTAACGTTGTAGCAGTAACCTCCTCCGACTCCCGCTTTTCGTGCTTTTCTCTGCGTGCGACCGCGGCTATAAATTTTACACCGATTACCTGTTGCAATTTTTTCCGGTGTCCTCTTCTGCCTCTGTTGCTGTGGCTCGGTCTGCTGTTTCTACCACGCTTGCTATAATAAGTTCGTGACTGGCTTCGAGTTGTGTACTGGACATCGTCGGTGGTGCTTCATTCGGCGATGTTCATTCTGTGCAAGGCTGTTGTCGGAGATTCTACTAACACAATTTTTGTATATTTGTTTACCTCTACTGCCAAATGTTTTTGTGGTTGTACGTTGTTTTGTTGTTTTATGTTTGTGTTTGTGAGTGTTTGGGTTTCCGATTCCTTTTTGTTTAGCTCAGTTTGGGTTCCTTTCGTTTTTGGGTTTCTTTGGTTTTTGGGTTTCTGATCCTGTCGGCTGCTTTTTCCGTTGAAGATATGTGTTTCGGGCTGTAGTTCCTGTCAAGTGTGGTAATCATCGACAAGTTTCATGTCGTTTCTTGATCTTTGTTGATCTCTTTATGAGAAATTGTTTTTGGGCTATTTGTAAACACGGTTTTTGGGAATGGTTGAGTTCTCTTGTTCGGGATTAACTCTCTAGAATCTTGAATGTTTTGTGGCGGACTTAATTGGTGTCGTTGAATGGGTAGTCCAGAGCTAATAAGTGGTTGACATCGTCTTTTTGGGCCAGCGTGGCTCGAACAGGCTCGAACAGGCTCTCTTCTCTGTCAGGTTCACCGTTCCACACTTTTTCCGGGTTTCGCCCTCTTTCAGATGTATGTTGTGGTCTAGAGGAACTACCTCCCCCTCGGGACCTTGCGTTGTCGGGGATGAATATCCTTTTATATCCTTTTGTATCCTTCTGTTTTGTTTTGACGTCTCAATTCAACGAAGTTGGCCTCCACTGTTTTGATGCATCTTATATAATTTTGTTATCTTAGATTTTTTGTTTTCTGATTTTCAATTGTGCAGTTGGTCAAGTGACTGTTTTTGTTTTGAACTGAATGACCGCTTTTATTATAATTGGAATGTTCGAAATGCACTCGAGATTGCAATTGAACTTTTGAATTCCGTTTATTTTCCGCGTGTTTTGTGATCAGCCGATCTGGAGCTGGATTATGATTGGCTAGTTTGCTGTGTATGACGTTGTCAATCAATTCAAGATCGAAAATCAACAAGTTAGTTGACGCCACAACACATTCTTCAACATACTTGCTGGGGATAGTACTAATCCTAACAGATTTCTGGAAATATAAACCCTATTTTTGTTCCTGCCAAGTCTTTTAAATCAAAATTAAATGGGATTAATCTATCAATTCACCTAGTGAGCCTGCTTTGGCTAGTCTTTGATCATTCGCTGGCATTTAATGCGCTGGTTAAAGCTTGGTAGTCTGTGATGATGATGAAAATTTTGCCGTATAAACGTTATTTGAAATGTCAATCGCTCACACGGCCCCTAATAATTCTAACTCTTTTACGGAGTAATTTACTTCTAGGAAATTCAAAATGCAAATGTTTCTGCTACCCAACCTCGTCGGTGAATTACTCAAGGGCAGCTACTAACCCAAAAGTAGATAATTCACCTACAACCCGAGTCTCGAAATTTTGGTTAAAGTGTTTAATTTCATTTGTTTCAGAAACGAAATTAAGGATGTCGTGGATTGCGGATGTGTTTCAGCTT
>NW_026971151.1:0-17000 GCF_963678635.1 Symsagittifera roscoffensis
CGTGTCAGGAGTGATGGGAATAGCCTACAACCCCTTCTTAGACTCAGAAACTGGAGGCGCTCACAGGAACCACGAGGTAGCGGAGCTGCTGAAGTTTTGGACAGAAAAAATAATGGAAATAGACGCGGTGGAGAAAGAGAGGCCGAGCCTGGGCCTGATTCTTGAGAAAACACCGGAGGTGGTGAGCATACCGCGCTCGAGCAAGAGAGTTGTAGTGAACATGGGTGAAGGCAATGGCTTGTTAATCACGAACTTGGGAGTGGTATGGAAGTTATTGAGACCCTCCTGGTGTCCACATCCCCACGCGAGTCTGATCGAGGAAACCACCCAGCGAGTGAGGTTAGCACCAACGGAAGATGAAGATCTGGCAAAGTTGAGTGTGTTGCACAAGCTAATCTCACCTCAGATACAGGAGTCAGGCGAAAAGACGAGCAAGCTCAGGTCAGCAAAGAAGATGGAGCCGGGTAGCTGTCTGGATTCGACGTGTGGGAACGGAGAGCACACCTGCGATGGACGGTCATGTGTCAGGATACTGTCCTTTCAAAAAGAAGACCTGGTCACTTGGTTTGAAGACATTACGGAAAGGGAGAAAAGTGAAGTGCAAATAGTTGCGGAGTGTTACGCGAGAACTACAGTGAATATAGCGACAGCTCTCGGATTCTTCTCGAGAATGTGTAGTCTGCAGTCACTGGAGAGGCTAGAGTCTGAACACCATTTAGTGACGGCGTTGAGCGTAGAATCATGGCCTGGGGTGTTGCAGGTGACTCAAAAACACATCCGGAGCTGGAAGGTTGGTCTCGAGGCGGAAATGGGGTTTCCCATGAGTGAAGCTTATGGCCTGCCATTGAACGCAAAATCCTTGATAGGGTCAATGATGGCCAACCTGTGCGGAAGCCACTACCCACTGCACATAGCGATGGTGGAAGCATCCAGCCAAGGAGTACTGGTGGACATGGCCTTCTCAGTACCCAAGTGCGTGAGGTTGGCTCGGATATCGCATCACTCGCACAAGCTGTTGAGAAAAATCAGAGGGACAGTACCAAAAGAATTGAGAGATGACTTGAGTGAAATCTGGGGAGAAGAACTTTTGAAGTTGGAGAGTGAGAACACAAGCGATCACGAAAGACAAAACGTGATTGGAAAACCTGGGGGAGGTGCTCCAAACATGGAAGATAGCGACACGATGCATGAGAAAATGATAGAGCTTGAGCCTCTCTTGGAAGCCTCGGGGGAGCGTAACCTCAGGAGCATTGAGATCACCCATGGAGAATGCCCATGCCACTGTTTGGCACAAACGGTGTGGTATCCAGATCACAAGAACCTTTGCCTGGTATGGGATATGGAAGAAATTCGGTCGATCGGACTACCGGATCACCGGCAGAAGGTGACGCTCTTAGTAGTGAGTACGATGTTGGCTCTGAGATGGATAGAAGAGAATATAACGAAGTATCGGGAAGCAACGACGCCAACGGCTGAGTCAATATACGCGATAGACTACAGCAGGAGACTCGAGTTGTTTGAGACTGCGTGCAAAGTATTCGCCATACCCACGGAAGTCAGACTGGAGCCGCCTGAGGTACTTTCCATGGTTTCGGGCGACGCTGACGTCTTGGTTGTACATGACAACGAAAGATCACATGAGGAAGCATCAAAAGGAGTATCGACAGTTCCAGGCCGAGATTGGGCCGGAAGCTTTCAAGAGACCCCTGTTAACCCATCGAAATGCGATCACGACAGGATGGAAGAGAGTGGGTAAAATGTCTAGAGACAATACCAAAGCGAGAGAATCGATACTAGAGGAGGACTTGGCGAAGAACGTGAGCTTGAGCCTGCACAACTCCTTTTGTTTGAACAGGGAATCTAGAGTGAAGGCACTACCCAACCAGGCAAAGAGGTTGCAGGAGCAAAGAGAATGGATGCGATCCTATGAACAGCTGAAGGTTTGGGAGGAGATCGTGATTAGCTCCGATGATGAAGAAGAACTGTTGAGACAGTTTGCCGTATCTAGTACTTCAGGGTGCAGCACCTCCAAGGCGAGGAGTGCGAGAGGAGTGGATGGTTCGAATGGATCTTGAGTCTTGAGAGGGAAGGGGGGCTTGAGCGTGGATCCGGGTGAAACTTGGATTCACGAAAAAGAAATTTTAACAAACCAAATATTGTTATTAATATACTATATTTACTATATAAATCAAAATGCTGCATGACAATTTCCTGATTGAATAGGACAAAAGAAATTTTAAATGATTGGCTTGGAAAGCGAGAATTCAAGGGTGCAGGTGTGTGCAGATTTTGATTGCTGTTTAGCGATAGTGTGAAAATTTTACATGGCTGTGAATTTTGGGGTGTAGATAAGCTTAAGTCTGCTGCAAACTTCTGTAAATGACCACTGGCACTGTATCTTGAGTAACACTCGGTTTTCTGGGACTCACTGGCAGAAGACAGCACGCGATGAGGACATCGATCTCGAGTCCGGGGAGTATGTGCCAGTCGGTCATATTTGGAGGTTTGACCTTGAGAGGAGCGAAAAACACTTGATTTTGGAGGGAGGTTTGATTTTTCGAGAATTCGAATGGAGCCTGTCATGCACGATTTTCTCGCGATGGCTGAAAGTCAAAGGGGAGAATTCAGAACAATCGAGTGACAATCGCGGGAAAGTTGCTAGAAAAATCAGTGGGAAATTGCTATTCGCAATTTCAGTAGCGATAATAATCTAGAGTAGAGCTGTCCCATCTAAAACAGAGACGAGCGCATCCCCACGAACTGGATTGTTGTGATTGGAGTATTATTCTAAACTGGACTAGAGTGAACCTTCGGTGGAAAGGTGGACAGCTTGAGTGTCCCAATGGTTCAAGAGAAACTACAGTCTAGAGTACAAACTTGTTCTTGTTGTTAAAACTGACAAACATTAAACTCATTTTAGTTACATTATTTAATTCTCGAGTTAATTACCGACTGAAGTACTTCCCTTTCTTGAGCGTGCTACAATGTGAGTACTAATTTAAATTTCTAGAGTGTGTTTTATAATTGTTATGTTGAGGTAAGGCGAGTTTTAGGTTGATCCATCTGAAATGGATCAAAGTTCCACTGTCTAATAAAAAGTAACTTAACGGATTGTTCCGACCCGGTTTTTAATGGCGTTCATGTATTTTGGGTATCTAGAGACCTAAGTATGGGGACGTTTCTAATTCTAGAGTGGGGGGATATTTTAGTAGTAGCCTTTAAGCTGTAACGGGTCGTAGTCTCATGTCACAAGCGAACCGAATTGGCTCCGACTGATTTGAGGTACAAAAACACAAGAGATAGTGTCCCTGACTCTTGAGCCAATGGTTATAGGGCCTATTTTTCTTAAGCCTCATGTGTGACTGCAGTAGACGAATGTTACAATTTGCTTTACGTACTACTACTTTGCATGCGTTACCTCTAGAATCCCTATCATTACGCACGAATAGTCCCGCAGTGGCATTCCTATCATAAGAACCATAGCAGATTTTATACATTTCTATCAATGTCCCTCTTTTCCTTCTGTATTCCAGCGATGATATATTCAGTTCTTTAAAGCGTTCGTAATAGGATAGATTTTTTATACCACTAACTAGACGCGTCGCAATTCTTTGTACGTTTTCCAAGATCTTTTGATGCTTGATCAACATTGGTTGCCAGATTAAGTTCGCAACTTCAACGTCTGGCCGTATCAAGCGTTTGTAGATGTTTAAACATACTTGTTTCGTGACTTTAGAGAAGCTTTTCTTAATTACTGCTATCTAGCCGTTTGCCTTAATGGCTTTTCTACTGATTATAGCAAAAATGCGACTAAATGAGTGAAAACTTAATGAACACTGCGAACGATGTACTATCTATTCAATTTGAATTTAGAAATGCACTCTATGCAGAGGTGGATTAAGAGGGGGGATGCTCATCCCTTCCCCCTCCCCCCAACCAAACCATGTATAGGGTCCCTGCTTTGATAACGTTATATGACATCCATTTTCGACGACCATAAGTCATTGGCCACTGGGTGGTATGTCGTTGAGTGAGTCTGCGCTAGTTGAGAACCTGTGATCGGCTCTTCAGTGAACTCGTCGACAAAGGATGTACCATTCGTTCGTTCGTTCATAAAGGCATGCCTGCCCATCGGCTAGCCACTGATTGCAGCGTCTCGGACCACCGCTCTCCATCTCAGCCTGTCCTTGGCGACTTCGTAGCATAAATTTTTCCATGACTTCTTCCAAAACTCGTGCCTCAATCTGGGAGGCCTGAGGATCGGTTCAACGCCTTCCTTGACGTCCATTCTCCATGTTGTTCTGAGGTCACCCGGTGGACGTTTCCATGACTGAGCTTTTTCAAACAATAATGCTTCTCGAGTTACTCGTTCTTCCCCCATTCGAAGTACATGACCACACCATCTTAGTCGAATCTTTCGCAGGTGAGAGTCCAAGGATGTCCCAAGGTTCGCTGCTGCTCGGCTGCTGGTGGTGTCTTGCTCAGGTCGTGCTCCGAGGTAGCGTCTTACGCATCTTGTTTCCCATGAAGCAAGTCTTAGGGGGTCAGATTTTTTGACAGTCCATGTTTCCGCAGCATTTAGCAGAGCGCTCTTTACGCATGCATTGTATACTTTGTTCTTCGTGTTTCTCATCGTTCACTTGTTCTAATAAATTTAAAATATTAATTCAAACGTTTTCGCACATTTTGTGCATCATCAGGATTAAATTTTTTTAACAATATTTACAAAACAATGGAAGATCTGAATGAGAAACATGTCTGAAAAGGCTCTAAAACTTTTTAGCCAATCAAATTTAAACAACTGTCAGTTTTTTAACTTTTAACCCTGTTATACATAGACTATAATTTTAGTGTTAATTATATAATATAATTACGTAATCATTAATAACAAATTCTGAGATTTTTTAGTTTTTTGTTCTTTCATGGTTATAAAATTTTGATTTAGGAATATTTTCGATTCTGACATGTCAGTTTTTTAACTTTTAACCCTGTTATACATAGACTATAATTTTAGTGTTAATTCCCGGCTCCTGAATTCATCGCGTTTGTTGATCTTCGGCCTCTCCCTCCCTTGTTCCTTTGTTCTTCCAGAATTTTGCTAATCTAGAGCTGTTGGCAGTGGTGCGTGCGATCTTGTTTTGTACTTTTGTTGCTATGTTGCCGTTGGACGATTTCCGATTTCCGAGGTAGACGAACTCAATGACGTTTTCGAGCGGGTTGCAGTCGAGGTACAGCACTGCTTGGTCAGTTCGGGTAACCATGCACTTGGTCTTGCTGGCATTGACAATGAGGCCGACTTCTTTTGCGGCGGCGACTACTCTATTTAGTAGGGATTGGGCATCATCGGCGTTGTCCTCTAGTAAGCAGATGTCATCTGCATAATCCAGATCGGAGATGACTGTTTCTAGCCTGATTCCATTGTTTGTGCCATTATCTGCACAATTCATCATCCAAACGATCAGAAGATTTAAAAAAAATGGGGAAAGAATGCCTCCCTGCCTGACCCCTGAGTTAACGGGGAGGAGATCAGAAAGCATGATGTTCTTTCTCACGCAGCGTTTGGTGTCCGTGTACATGTTTTTTATGATGTTAAGTAGTTTGCATGGTAGTCCTTGATTCTCGAGAAGCTGCCAGATGGCGTCTCTCTTGACGCTGTCGAAGGCAGCTTTGAAGTCGATAAATACCATGACCGTTGATCTGTTGTACTCGTTTCGTTGCTCCAGGATCTAACGGAGCGTGAAGACTTGATCACAACAGCCTCTCTTTTCCTTAAATCCCGCCTTTTTGTCTCGGGCGTGGGGCTCATAGGCTTCAGTAAATCGTGTCAGCAGTTTTGATTCCAGGACTTTGAAACCTATGCAGAGAAGCGATATCCCGCGACAGTTTGCGCAAACTTGTGGGTCGCCCTTCTTATAAAATGGCAGGAGGATTGATACCCTCCAATCGTCCGAGATTTGTTCTGTACTCCATATGCTGTCCAGTAGCAGTTCTATAAGGTCAACGAGCATTTCTCCACTTGCTTTGTAGAGCTCAGGGGGTATGTCATCACATCCACCTGCGCGGTAGGCCCGTAGCCCTTCTATGGCGTCCCTAATCTCTCTTTTGGTCGGGCCTCGGGGTCAACCTGGTTGAACGCTTGTGGCAGCGTGTGGGCGGTCGGGAGCAGCGTTGGCGTGGTTTCTGTACTCAATAGTTGTTCGTAGTGCTCTTTCCACCTTTCCATTCTTTTCTTGGTGTCAGTTATCATATTTCTGTTTGCTGTACCATTGCTGTATCATTGCTGTACCATTGTCTGACTGAAATGTCATTGCACATCCATGTTGGTAATCCAGCTGCTGATAACGTGATCACAAGTTTCCTCAGCTAAGGCTGTTGTGCTTGGAACAGCTTCTGTATTTTTCGGAAAGTGATCAATCATCCCCAGGACTTGGTTTAACCAGTATCTCTGATGCATATTTTCTGTTGAACGACCTTTAATTGTTGAACTACCTTTAACACTTTATTTCATTCTGTTGATTTCATTGATTGCAATGGGAACCTCAACTTCCTGGAATCTTGTATTCATTGACACGATGAAAATGCTGTGATTGACTTTTTACATGCTTCTGTTGATTTCACATGCTTCTGTTGATTTCATTGATTGCAATGGGAACCTCAACTTCTTAGAATCTTGTATTCATTGACACGATGAAAATGCTGTGATTGACTTTTTACATGCTTTCTTCTTTCAGGCCAATCCAAGTGTAATAAAACCCTTTGGTACACTTACGAATTCCCTGGTGTCCATTCTATAGCATCGCTTGTTCTGTGCATTGCACGCTTGTTTCCCTTACGCAACATTGTTTTTATTTTTCCTATCTGTATCTACTTCTGGAGTTTCTCCTCAAGTGTCTATAATAAATGTACCCCCCAATGGGTTTAACGATTGGAATACCGTTTCCCTTTTGGCCCCGTTTTTTATTAAAGCTGCCGAGAAAAATACACGCAAAATCAACCCTAAAATTTTACATAGAAGATAAACTGTTTACGTAGTGATTGCAACTCCTCTAGTTAATCCCCAATAACGGAGCATCTGTGTTTCCATTTCTGCAAACCATGGAAACTATAACCAGCTGTATGGTGGAATTTTAAATCCAAAATGGTCCAATTGATGATGATAAATTTTACCGTTTCGTCCCAGGAAGACCTCGCTTCCTGTTGCAAACCAGGTGTTAAAAATACGGAGATGTGGTTTGTTTTATTCACGAGTACTCCCTTAATTATGGTTTGAAACTTTGAAACTTCAGCAGCAAACGGAAATTTCTCGGAACTTTCAATTTGCCCTGATACGTATTTTTTTCCGGAACTTTCAATTTGCCCTGATAGGTATTTTTTTCCGGATTTTTCAATTTGCTCTGATAGGTATTTACTAAATTTTTTTGTCATGAGTAAAGCGCTACTTGAGTTCGAAAGTTTTGCTAACGAAAATACTGGTCCTCCAGTTGTTTTCACATCGTTTATGTACGTTACCGATTCATGTTCGAAACTTTTGTTTCCCCATTTTCTCAATTGTGCCATTCCCGATGGGTCCACAAAAATTAACGCACTACCACTTTTTGTCATTTTTACTTCCGCATACAAGGTCCCATTGGTTAATTCCCCATTGACTAGATTTGAACCCATAGTTTTTTATTAGTAGGCGAAATCCACTCCACTGGATATACATATTTGACTCCCCTATTACTCCCTTTCTCCATGAAAAATTTTGATAAATTTACTTTGAAATTATTTGTAGTCTCTGATGCCAAGATACTATCCACTTTCTCCAGAGGTATAGTATTATCCTCGTTTCCAAAGCCTGGTATCTTCACCTGTACTTTATCCCATAATTTCTCACTCTCTGATTCACTCACTGGATAGAAAGTAGGAATAGGCTTGGATTGTTCAAGCAGGTAGGTTGCATCATCCCACCAGCTGCTCTTCTTGGGTGCCGTCAGTGAATATGACGCCAAATACATGCAAAACTTTAGCCTTACTTCTGATGCCACTGGTTTAAAGATTAGTTCCACACTTTTAAGCGTTTCTCAGATTCCTTTTGTTTGAGTGCAATTGCTAATTAAGCTAAAGGATATTCTTTCAGTCTCAATAATGTTTTCAAAATCATATGCGATTAAAATTTCGCCAGTTAGTTTTCCTTAGCATAATAGAAATAAGATAGACTCACCAAAGAACGCTTCCTTATTTTCCATGATGAGGTTATGTATTTTGTTTTCACGAGTAAATTATCTAAGCAAAAACAATACTACCATCATCATTATCATCATCATGGTCTTTATAAAACAAGTAGTCCCTAAATCATTTAGGCGCTGACCGTTCGCTTTTTTCTGTTATTGTACCGTTTATTACCTCCTGTTCCATTCAGTGATTCATTTCTAACATCATTTACAATACTAGCTACCTTAGATTCTGATCCTGTTTTTACTTTTTCTCTTTATGGTGTCTTGGAGGCTGTTCTGTTTTCTACGCTTTCCTTGATTCGTCGGTGAGTATACTGGGTTGAGTCTTTGCAAATGCTGATGTGGCGATTGGTTCTATGATGTCCAATACTTCCGTTGGAGTACTCAACTGAACGGAGTTTATTCTGTCTGATGTAACTGCTTTTCTGTCAGGGGTAGACCGACAAGGAGATTCTACTGTTGAGTTGGCGTTAGTGTCCTCCACAATTTTAAAAATGTATTCTTGTTCTTCTGTTTCTTTTATTGCATTGTTTTTTGCGCTATTATCTGTTCTCCCGCTTCAAGAGCGTTTATTTGTGTTCGTTCATGAAAAACCTTCAACCTATCATAAGGAACTGTTTGCTGTTCTTTAGATTTTTGGTCTTCAATGACAAAATTTAGATTATTTACGATCTCCTTGATTATTTGTGGTCCGGTACAAAATGATTTAAATTTTTATGTTTCTCCTTTGCCAAGGTTTGGGTTAAAAATAGTACCTTGTCGTTCACGTTATAGTTAAATGATGTTAAAAGTGCGTGTTGTTTTCTGTCCAGTAAGTCTTTTGCCGTTCTTGTTCGACGTTCATTGTATGAAGTACAAGTTGGTGGCTTGTTTGAAGTTCTTTCTTTAGGTTTCTGACGTAGTCGCTTGGCGCTGCAAAGATTTTAGTTTGTGATGTTTCGTACATGCAATCTATTGGCAAGGAGCAAGGATGACCAAAAATCAAATAAAATGTACTGTATTTTGTCACTGCATGAATTGAAGATAAATAAGTCATCATAACTAAATGAAGATATTTAGCCCAGTCATTGTAGTTTTTTGCCACATTTTTAGACAGGCTTCTTCGATTGTTCTGTTGGTTCTTTCAATCATTGGGTTTCCCTGAGGATGATGTGATGTTCTGCTAGTTCTATCGATTCCCAGTATGGAACACAAAGTTTTGAAAAGGTGCGACATGAAGTTTGATCCTTTGTCGCTGTGCAGATTTGCTGGGCAGCCAAAGCGTGAAATCCAATTATTGATCAATGCCTTAGCTACTGTCGTTGCTTCATGGTTTTGATGTGGTATCGCTTCGTACCACTTTGAGACATTATCTCCGATTAGAAGAATATACCTGAATCCTTGTGATTCCAGTAGTGGTCCCATGATATCCAACGCTATCTGCCAAAATGGATGGCTTGGCTTCCTTCTTTTTGGCTATGCATTTTTCACAGCTATTAACCCAACCTTTATTAAGCCGACTTATTCCAGGCAAGTAAAACCTTTCTTGAATACGCTGAAAAGTCTTTTTGTAACCAAAATGTCCACAAGGTTCTTGTAGCAAAACCAGCATTTCCTCCATGGACACTCGAGTCACAACAATTTGGACTAAGATGTACTGTTTTTTGGTTAGTTTTTTTCTTTTTTGTAAGTCGTTTTCAATTAGCAAATTTTCTAAATTTTTCCAAAACTTCTTTAGAGTCTTTGAGGAGCCAATCATTTACATTTGCTTTGGCCTCTCCTTAATTTTCAACCAACTCTTGCCGTCCTTGTTTCATTAGAATTCAGTTGAACCTATTGTAATTCTAAAATGGGAGTTTTCAGGGCTTGTTCCCAGGTATTGTTCGAAATATCTGTTTATTTTCTTATTTGATTAACCACCTCCATGTCCTGCTGTTTTTGTGTCAATATGGCCACTATCACAGTTACTGAAGCATCAGTTGCTAGGGTATACATATCTTTATCTTTTGGATATCCCAGTGTTGGTGCTTGCTGCAGTTTTTCTTTCAGTTCCTTCAATGTTTTTTTTGCAAGCTTCATTAAGAAAGATTTTTTCACTCCTACTAAGAAGTTTGCAAAGTGGTTCCGCTGTTTTTCCAAACCCCTCAATAAACTTGCGTTAGAACTCAATGAGTCCTAATAGCGCCCGCAATTGTTTGATATTTTAAGGATCTTTCATGGGTTTCACCGCGTTTATCTTTTCCGGACCAACTTCTACGCCGTTGATCGACACAATATGTCCAAGAAAATGATTTTTTTTGAAAGAATCTGCAATTCAATTTTTTTGTTCCTAACCCTGCTTCTTTCAGTCGACACAGAATAAGTTCCAGCCTCTCTAGCTGTTCTTGAAATGTTCTACCAAAGATTATAATGTCGTCGACGTACACCAAAGCAATTTCCTATGACAGCCCATTTAGTATAAACTCCATTAAGTTTTGAAACGCTCCTGGCGCTGAAGCGAGACCCATTGGTGGTCTTTTTCATTCAATGGGACCCATCGGTGTTAAAAAGGCCGTAAAATTTTTCGAGTCTTCATCTAGCGCCATTTGAAAACAGCCAGATGTTAAATCAATTTTGGAAAAGAACATAGTATCATCCAATGAGTCGATGACATCACTTATCCTTGGTAGGGGCCAGCTTGTCTTTTTGATCTGATTGCTCAATGTAATCAACTACTAATCTCTGCGGTCCGTCGTTTTTAACAAGTTTAGATGGGGCCGCCCAATTCGAGTGAGTTGGTTCAACTAGGTTGCCTTTTCTTAATTCTCCACTCTCTCAACTTTATTTCCTAACTTTATTTTGTGTCTGATTTCATCCGAAAACCCTAAGTCCGTTGAGCTGCGTGAAAAGACTCGGTTATGTTTATCAAAAATTATCTGCTAATTTTTTTCTTTTTCTTCAGATTACAATTGTGCACCGTCCAGAGTAGCGCGTTTGCCAAAATGCTCCTCATGCTGCGGTAGTTCCTTGTTACTGAAGAGTCTGTTTACTTGATTATGATTTCTCAATATGGTATAATGAGCAAATTTGCTGTCATGGTATATGTTAATTGCTTCCTTTCGCATGTTCAGTATCTTCCGGCGACTTTTTCTTTGGCTTACGCTTACCAGTGAATTAGCTACCAAAAGTCAGGTTTTTTCTTGGAATTTTTATACGCCTTCAAGTAAACCTTCCGTGCTACTGAAGACGGTACCGTTTTTATACTTAATGACAATTTCTACTAGTTTTTCATGTCTGCTGGGGATTCTTGCATTCCTCTCTGCTATTGCAAAGGTTCGGACACCGGTCGTTGTTTGTGCTGATATTGGTAGCGCTGTCCAATGTTTCGTGCTGAATATCAATTGTTCAACATTATTCAAAATACACTTTGATCTACCATAAAGTCCAACCCAAGAAGGCAAGGTAAGCGGTTATCCGCCGTTATTAAAAACTCTTGAGCGAAACCTCCGGGTTTTGGTTTCGTTTGGATTTTGATGTCGACACTGCCAACTATTTTCAACGCCGAATTGTTAGCCGCAAACATTTAAAAAAATAGTCAGAGGTTAACAGGAACAGAGTATATGTTCCGCTTAGACGACAATTGCTAATAGCAAGCGTAGCTTCTTTAATTCAACACACCATTAGAGCAAAAAAGCAGCCACTCTATAATCGTTTGACTTGCAACATGAATCATAAATCGATTACACTTAAAAGCTGGTGGTCGGCTGAGCGCCTTCGCAATGTCCACCATATTGACAGTAACAGTTTTGATTCCATTTCCTTTTCCCTCCACCTGTGCTAGGATTCGGGGCATCTTGTACCGATAGAAGGAGTCGGTAACCTCCGAGTTGACGTTGACCATTCCAGACATGATTGCAACTTATTTCGTTTCTGCTCTGATTCAAATATCCGACAAGCTGAAGACCTTTTGGTTTTGCAGTGTGTTTCAAATAAACTTTGACTGTGTTTGGAAGATTCGGCGCTTGAAGTCGAGTTTTGTATGTGCAATTCACCCAAATGCTCGAGAATGTCTAGTCCAGGTTGCTTTGTGTAAATCGACATAGACTGATTACTGCCTTGATGTGGCTCTGTTGTGAGCAATACTTTTTTGGTGCGACGCTTTTTGTGACGCTCTCGAACAAGCTCGATATTTGATTTCCCTAAAAAAATAAGGCTTTTAGTGTTTTAGGTAAGTCAAATTTTTTGAGCTTCAGAAAAATGCACACTTACCAATTTTGGTTTTCGGAACCGGCATAAACCTTTATTGCGCTCGATTGTTTTTCGATGATTTTCTGTTAACGAACTACAGAATGAACTCCAGCTGGATTTCAATAAATAGATAATACAAATCTGAAACAATTAGAGCTCATTCTTTGTGATATAACTTATAAGCGAAAACGCAGAGCTTAAACACAGAAGCTAAGCTTCGCAAACACTATCGAGAAAACGACAAAAAGCAGCTGTCCAATAAGAAAAAAAGACTCGAACTAGTAAAAACTCGGCTACGTCACGGATCGATCTGCGAGTCTCACACGATAACTACTAACTCTTTTAACACATAACAAACACTAGCCCTAAATAAAGCACAGAAGATAGGCAATGAAATTTCAAATATTACAGATCGTGAATATAGTCAAGTCAAGTTTTTTATGACCATTAGGCAGTGCCTCTTGTGGTCATTTCAAATGTTTTTTCCTATCTCCGTTCGAGATCGTACGTCAATTCCAATCGCTTTCCAATGTTTGTCCAGTTTCCACTTGAATTCGTCGATGGTCTTGCTTTGCACTGTTTCCTGTGGCAGATTCTTCCAGTCGAGAGGTGCTCTTATCGTGAAGAAATTTTTTCGCATTTCTAGATTTGCACTACGTACTACTACTTTACATGCGTTACCTCTAGAATCCCTATCATTCCGCACGAATAGTCCCGCAGTGGCATTCCTATCATAAGAACCATAGCAGATTTTATACATTTCTATCATTGTCCCTCTTTTCCTTCTGTATTCCAGCGATGATAGATTTAGTTCTTTAAAGCGTTCGTAATAGAATAGATTTTTTATACCACTAACTAGACGCGTCGCTATTCTTTGTACGTTTTCCAAAATCTTTTGATGCTTGATCAACTTTGGTTGCCAGATTAAGTTCGCAACTTCAAGGTGTGGCCGTATCAAGCGTTTGTAGATGTTTAAAAATAGTTTTTTCGTGACTTTAGTGAAGCTTTTCTCAATTACTGCTATCTAGCCGTTTGCCTTAATGGCTTTTCTACTGATTATAGCAAAAAAGCGACTAAATGAGTGAAAATTTAATGAACACTGCGAACGATTTACTATCTATTCAATTTGAATTTAGAAATGCACTCTATGCAGGGGTGGATTAAGAGGGGGGATGCCCCCCAACCAAACCATGTATAGGGTCTCTGCTTTAATAACGTTTTATGACATCCATTTTCGACGACCATGTGTCATTGGCCACTGGGTGGTATGTCGTTGAGTGAGTCTGCGCTAGTTGAGAACGCGTGATCGGCTCTTCAGTGAACTCGTCGACAAAGGATGTACCATTCGTTCGTTCGTTCACAAAGGCATGCCTGCCCATCAGCTAGCCACTGATTGCAGCGTCTCGGACCACCGCTCTCCATCTCAGCCTGTCCTTGGCGACTTCGTAGCATAAATTTTTCCATGACTTCTTCCAAAACTCGTGCCTCAATCTGGGAGGCCTGAGGATCGGTTCAACGCCTTCCTTGACGTCCATTCTCCATGTTGTTCTGAGGTCACCCGGTGGACGTTTCCATGACTGAGCTTTTTCAAACAATAATGCTTCTCGAGTTACTCGTTCTTCCCCCATTCGAAGTACATGACCACACCATCTTAGTCGAATCTTTCGCAGGTGAGAGTCCAAGGATGTCCCAAGGTTCGCTGCTGCTCGGCTGCTGGTGGTGTCTTGCTCAGGTCGTGCTCCGAGGTAGCGTCTTACGCATCTTGTTTCCCATGAAGCAAGTCTTAGGAGGTCAGATTTTTTGACAGTCCATGTTTCCGCAGCATATAGCAGAGCGCTCTTTACGCATGCATTGTATACTTCGTTCTTCGTGTTTCTCATCGTTCACTTGTCCTAAGAAATTTAAAATATTAATTCAAACCGCACATTTTGTGCATCATCAGGATTAAATTTTTTTACAATATTTACAAAACGATCAAAGATCTGAATGAGAAACATGTCTGAAAAGGCTCTAAAAATTTTTAGCCAATCAAATTTAAACAACTGAAATTAAATAATACAATTACGTAATCATTAATAACATTTTCCTCTAAAAATCTGAGATTTTTTATTTTTTTGTTCTTTCCAGCTGTATGGTGGAATTTTTAATCCAAAATGGTCCAATTGATGATGATAATTTTTCCCGTTTCGTCCCAGGAAGACCTCCCTTCCTGTTATTGTCTTCCGACTATGTTTCATAAGTTGTGAAAACTGACTGTCTCTCAAATCTTTATCGGTGAAACGGCCTCCAACCCTAAAAACAAAGGAGCTCAAAGTTGCATATTGTTCGCAGGTTTCTCTAATACTTTTTAGCGTGCGGATCAATTTCAGTTGTTTTCTATATGAAACCCAGGACCCATAACCTAATTCAAAAGCGTTGGGATAGTTTTCATTGCACAGCGTGAGAGTATAATTGCGATAAACTACTCTGCTGATTGGGTCCATAAACTGTTTTGCTGCCACCATTTATAACTGACACCTATAATTCTTCTGTGCAGAAAGATATTTAGGCGAGTTTGACCTGTATTTTTGCACATTGATGTATATACAAAAAGCCCCCGCCTTTTCAGAGTGGTAATCTCAAGGCGACTTTTTTTCTATATTAAAAGTTTCTCCGCTTCCAGTTCTTTTTGCCAAACGCCATATAATGTCATCTATGTCGCATTCAATCAGCAGAGTATTATCTAGTTCACTTTGCTTTACATTTTAGTGGTTATTCCCCCAAAATTAGCTGACAAATCAAACGTGGTTTCCTCAGGTGTAAAAAATACGGAGATGTTGTTTGTTTTATTCACGAGTACTCCCTGATTTATGGTTTGAAACTTTAAAACTTCAGCAGCAAACGGAAATTTTCCGGAACTTTCAATTTGCCCTGATAGGTATTTTTTTCCGGAACATTCAATTTGCCCTGATAGGTAGTTACTAATTTTTTTTGTGTCATGAGCAAAGCGCTACTTGAGTTCGAAAGTTTTGCTAACGAAAATACTGGTCCTCCAGTTGTTTTCACATCGTTTATGTTCGTTACCGATTCATGTTCGAAATTCTTGTTTCCCCATTTTTTCACTTGTGCCATTACCGTTGGGTCCACAAAAACTAACGCACTACCAGTTTTTGTCATTTTTACTTCCGAATACAAGGTCCCAATGGTTAGTTCCCATTGACTAGAACTGAACCCATAGTTTTTTATTGGTAGGCGAAATCCACTCCACTGGATATACATATTTGACTCCCCTATTACTCCCTTTCTCCATGAAAATTTTTGATAAATTTACTTTGAAATTATTTGTAGTCTCTGATACTAAGATACTATCCAATTTCTCCAGAGGTATATTATTATCCTCGTTTCCAAAGCCTGGTATTTGCACCTGTACTTTATTCCATAACTTCTCACTCTCTGATTCACTCACTTGATAGAAAGTAGGAATAGGCTTGGATTGTTCAAGCAGGTAGGTTGCATCATCCCACCAGCTGCTCTTCTTAAGTGCCGTCAGTGAATATGACGCCAAATACAAGCAAAACTTTAGCCTTACTTCTGTTGCCAGTGGTTTAAAGATTATTTCCACACTTTTAAGCATTTCTCAGATTCCATTTGTTTGAGTGCAATTGCTAATTAAGCTCAAGGATATTCTTTCAGTCTCAATAATGTTTTCAAAATCATATGCGATTAAAATTTCGCCAGTTAGTTTTCCTTAGCATAAAAGAAAGAAGATTGACTCACCAAAGAACGCTTCCTTCTTTTCCATGATGAGGTTATGTATTTTGTTTTCACGAGTAATTTATCTAAGCAAAAACAATACTACTATAATCATTATCATCATCATGGTCTTTATAAAACAAGTAGTCCCTAAATCGTTTAGGCGCTGATCGTTCGCTTTTTTCTGTTATTGCACCGTTTATTACCTCCTGTTCCATTCAGTGATTCATTTTTAACATCATTTACAATACCAGCTACCTTAGATTCTGACCTGTTTTTACTTTTTCTCTTATGGTGTCTTGGAGGCTGTTCTGTTTTCTACGCTTTCCTTGATTCGTCGGTGAGTATACTAGGTTGAGTCTTTGCAAATGCTGATGTGGCGATTGGTTCTATGATGTACAATACTTCCGTTGGAGTACTGAACTGAACGGAGTTTATTCTGTCTGATGTAACTGCTTTTCTGTCAGGGGTAGACCGACAAGGAGATTCTACTGTTGAGTTGGCGTTAGTGTCCTCCACAATTTTAAAAATGTATTCTTGTTCTTCTGTTTCTTTTATTGCATTGTTTTTTGCGCTATTATCTGTTCTCCCGCTTCAAGAGCGTTTATTTGTGTTCGTTCATGAAAAACCTTCAACCTATCATAAGGAAATTTTTGCTGTTCTTTAGATTTTTGGTCTTCAATGACAAAATTTAGATTATTTACGATCTCCTTGATTATGTGTGGTCCGGTACAAAATGATTTAAATTTTTATGTTTCTCCTTTGCCAAGGTTTGGGTTAAAAATAGTACCTTGTCGTTCACGTTATAGTTAAATGATGTTAATCAAGTGCGTGTTGTTTTCTGTC
>NW_026971152.1:0-76572 GCF_963678635.1 Symsagittifera roscoffensis
GTCTAATTTTACAGCTGTAAGTTGAACTACTTATGTAATCATATACGATTTAATGAGCTGATTTCCATAATACCCAGTAAGAGTAGAAAAAAATTAAGCTTTGACAAAAAGTCTAATTCATTTTTTTAATCGTTTTTTGAAGTTAAACAATGTGGTGGAAACATTGTAAGACTTGCACAGCAACTGACTTTTCTTGTTTCATTTAAAACAACCGGTCTTAAAAGACTTAATGCAAAGGCAACTTTAGGAGTTATAGATTGATCTGCGCATCAGTGTTTTATATTTCATCTGTTTCTCGCAGCCAATGACAAAATACCACTCAATTATGTCAAGGCGTCTTAAGTTTGACTAATGAACAAAAACAAGCCTTTTAAATCTGGTTTCGAAACATTACTCATTTTGACTGTTCGCCAAAAATGTGTAAAAACTTACCACAGCTGAAAACCAAAGCTTCACTCATATTTTTACTTTGCTCGATTCACCATCAAGACTTTGCTCGATTCACAGTCAAGGCCTTTATTTTTAAAAAAACTTAATACAAGATATCTAGTGACTAAAGGCTATGTCTAGATTTCATCATAGCTGGCAGTGTGAGCTAATAATCTGCTATAAATAAACATGTTACATACATGAATCCAGAAAGCTTTAATCATGTAAGTTTAATATAATGCAGTCCATTTCAGCTCTCGTATCTAAGGACAAGGCATCTATGATATTCTATCTTAAACAAAGATCTTGACTCGTTATAGATTCCGAATTCAGACACACTGCTACATCAACAAAATTTCGCCCAGGATTCAAATTACTCGTCGAATCATGTCAACTTGATTTTCAGATATCAATGACTGAAGCGAATGAGATCAACATCTATGTCAACGCACTTCTTAGTATGCCCTCTCATCGTTTGATAAATGGGAAATCGACATTCTGCTAAAACCTGGCATTTATTGAATCCAAAAGCTGTTCCGGCTTTTAAAACATGTGTTCGAGTTGAGCCTTTGTGAAAAGAATAAATGGTTCGACATCCCAAAGTTTTGCTGGCGCACTCCAGAAAATTCATATCAGCATGGCGTGATTTCGTGCCAAATGGTGGGTTAATGAAGGCGACGTCAAAATTTACAGCCGGTTTGAAAC
Organism: Symsagittifera roscoffensis; assembly: GCF_963678635.1. Classification (NCBI taxonomy): domain Eukaryota; kingdom Metazoa; phylum Xenacoelomorpha; order Acoela; family Convolutidae; genus Symsagittifera; species Symsagittifera roscoffensis. The sequence goes on from NW_026971152.1 coordinate 1,135, forward strand.
ACAAAAAATTTAAATCTCTGATATCAGCTTTCATGAAATCGATAACTGATTTATTCAAAATATTTTCTACATTCCCTTGCGCTACACTCAGAGCGTCTTCGTCAATATCAATTGCAAGAACATAGTTTGCACCGCATAAAACACTTCCAATTCCAAGCATGCCAGTTCCGCATCCCAAATCCACAACTCTACTATCAGAACAGATATCTTCATTTTGCAAAGCACTGAAAACCATCTCACTGGCTAGCTCAGGTGGTGTCTCATACTGTTCCAAATGAACTTTTGGCTTCGAGAAACTGTCAATTTTCTGCAATTCAGCTGTCAGCTGCTTGAGTTTCATCTTTTATGTCTGAAAATATTTTTGTTCTTAAACAGACCTTTCTGCTGAGACTGGAAAACTAATTTTGTTGAATAAACTAACCTAATTTCAGCAAGCTGGATCAGCAGGTGATTTTGGTAGGCATTGAGGAAAACCATTTTAAGAAAAACCGTAAACATTGGATTGAAAATCAATATCCGGAAAAATGAACGGATGGGATAGTATCCGAACCTCGGTATCAAAAAAGGAAACGAAAACTGGTCGAAAAATTCAACCCTTATTTTGAGAACAAAATATCGAGGCAATCCATCGCAACTACTAGCTGCAAATTTGGCGAAATTTTCGGAGCATAAAAAAAATTTCAGCGCCCGAAAATTAAAAACATATATGAATTTACAAAAAAATGAACACTTCAATTGCAAAATGATAATTATTATTATTAAGCAAGTGTAAGTCAAACGACTTTTCTGGGTTATACTTATAAGTATATACTTATTTACAAAATATTTAAATCAATGGTTCGAATTTCAACATCAAATAAACTTAAATTGTTTCCATGTTGTTTTTCCATAGGTTGCCATAGAAGGATCTTCACGCAAAAAAGATAAAAAATATTTCTTAAATTTAAATTTCATAGTCTTGTAAGTTAAACTGCAGCTGTTTATGTTTGAATTTGCATTTTGAATTTGGTTCCAAATAAGAACTGATTTTCTGAAAGAAAAAAAAAACAATTTTCGATATAATGGCTGCTGAATCTTACTTGAAAGTGTAGTTTTTTAGTTCTTTTGTTCTCGTCAATTATGTTGTTCACGTACTTGATTTTTGTGTATGCCGGTAGTAGTTTATGTTTGATTTTCCATTGATGGCAAACTATTTTCCAATCGAGAAACAAGGAAACCGGAAGTACGTTGTATTCCAGCTTAAGATCGGATGAAGAATCAATTTTTTTCTGTCATAGCAGGTCTTTATTGCCCAACTGAGTTGTTTTTCAAGGGATATTATTAGATTGGATGTCAAACTGCTTAATAGTACTGCTGTGTAGTGCAGATGGCTTATGACTAAAACGTTTCAATAATCGGTTTTTTATTGTCAGTGGTTTTTTTAATCGATTGTACGGTTTTGATCCCGCAAGCCATTTTCCTTAATATTTTTAACTTCTCCCTGACAGGTTAGAAATTGATCTAGAATTAACCCCAAATACTTACCTTCTGACTTTTTTTTCTATTTTGTTATCATCTAATATTATACTGAACTTTGAATTGAGGTTTCTGCCTGGATAATTTTTGCTAAATATTTTCAACTCAGTTTTCTTTGTGTTGAGTTTCAGAGAATGTTTTGTGAAGAATAGAGACAAATTCTGACAGGACTTTTGCAATAGCTGTAGAGCATTGTTGATGCCATTATCATCACAAAATAGTAGTGTATCATCTGCATATTGTAACACTTTGCAAAATTCAGTTAACTTTTTTGTTCAAATCATTTATGTATAAGTTGAAAATTAGAGACCCAAAATTAAACCTTGAGGTACGCCTTGGTGAAGTGAGATCCAATTGGATTCCATATTATTTAAGACAGTTTTCTGCTGTCTATTGTTTATAAAGCTATGAATCATTTCGATTGCCAATACAGAGAAATCCAAATCATACAATTTGTTCTTTAATTGATCGTGGTCGATAGAATCGAAAGCTTTTGATAAATCTAATAAAGATACGGCAACAGATTTATTTTCATTCCTTGATTTGCGGAAGAACTCAAAGCAATAAAGGATGGCGTCCATCGTTTACATGCAGTGGATGGATGTAACTCCACCTATGCCCTCCAAAAGCGGCATTTTGTCAAGAGAATTGATGAACATCACTAAGAAGACTCCCCAGTGTTGCAGCGCTTGCAAGAATGTGGGAAGGAAGTGTTAATTAAAACATATTAAGACTGAATACATCAATTGAGGCACAACTATCTGAAATACAAGAACAATATAAATCACAAACTGCACTTTCTTTTCAAGTGTTGTGATGATTCTCACTAAGACACATAACAGCGACAGGTAGTGGCATGAGAATATTATTAAAATGGTCGGCATTACAGCGAGCGTCCGCGTAGCCTGAGAGTAATCACTGCAGCCAGTAATTACTAATTAACAGCGAAATGAATATATTACCCGCATTTGAACTGAGTCACATGCATTACAGTAGAGACACACAAACCTGTATTAAAATGAGTATATTACCACCAACTCAAATATTTTACACATATTACTGCATTATTAATGTTTTATCTCATCCACAAAAAATCATCTATGTATTTGTCAGTACATTCGGAACTATTTGATTTGTTCCTAACATGACCTGTGACGGAGTGAATCCGTTATTGTTGTAAAAATTAATTTTCGCCATACCACCAACTCAAATATTTTACACATATTACTGCATTGCTAATGTTTTATCTCATCCACAAAAAATCATCTATGTATTTGTCAGTATATTCGGAACTATTTGATTTGTTCCTAACATGACCTGTGACGGAGTGAATCCGTTATTGTTGTAAAAATTAACTAGGGGCCCAGCTCAAAGCTGGAGAGACCTGTTTGATTATTTTAATATTGATACAGTAACTGCATGACGTAAAAATAAACTGACTTATAGCTTTTTTCAAAAAAAATGACACAGGTTGAGACAACTAAGCCAATTTGAGATAACTGGATCAATGGAATTCTTCCTACAATCTCGTGTTAGTGTGTGGCATTTAGGAGGTGCTCTGTTAAAAAGGGATGGATGAGCCTCTCTAAAATTTTGACAGCGGAGCACAATAGTTCCTTTTCAGGTTTGGGCAGGGTGATTACCTTGAAACTTTTCAACAATTGAGGGATAAAACTATCAGACACTAAAAGTTTCTACAAATAAGTCAAGTAAACAAGTTTAAAAGGTTTGAGGTGTTTGAGAACATAAAAGAGGCCACCCGGATCGAGTGCTCGTGAGGGTCTGCCTCACGCAATGGCTTGTGTAATTTGTTGAAGGGAGAAATTTGGGTTATCGAGCAGAGAAAATTTGGCAATTTTGCGTTTAGATTTCCTGAATCACTGTCTTGACTGCTGCCCAGCTGGCTGAAATTGCCATACAACAAGCATAGCTGAATGCTTTTTAATTGAGCGAACATTATAGAACAGTCATTCAAACGCTATTAGGTTAAAATGATTGAAATGTTTTAGATTTTGACTACAGAAATGTGCAATATACGTTGCAAAAAACTCGATTTGTTGTGCGACTCAAACATTGCAAAACTATCAGAGTTATCATTGAAAAACAGACGTGAAGCTTTTTTTCATTAACGCAAACCGGAAAACGGCAAAACGTAGCTCTAAAAACTCACAAAATGAAAAAAATGTATGTCTTGAAAAATGAAACTTATGCAAAAAACCAGAAATGTACACACTATATAGAGATTAGGAGTCTCACACTCCCGTATCTGTGCCAAAGGCGCTTGAAAAAAAAACAACTCATCAAAAAGAAGTAACAGCTGCTAATAAATTGCCAATGCTATGCAGCAAAGTTCCACCTAATGGAACATTTATATCGGCGAGTTGGGACAGAAAACGTCGAATCACCATGCAACACTTTTCTCATTAGCTCGCATATGTAAACATAGCCAACGGACTACAGACAGTTGGAAAATAGTCAATGAACTCCTTTTTGAACTAACACGAAAAACTAGATGGCCTTAAAGCTCTTTGAACGTCTAAAACAATTTATGATTGACACTTTCCTGATAAAATTAACCGAATTTCAAAAAAAAACAGAACCAATCGGCATAATTTTCATTTTGCTGGGAAACCTGATATTTAAATATCATTTTCGAAACTAGAAGTCGATCACGTTTTCGTAATTTTTACACTTTCGATGTTCGAAAGTGGAGTTTTCCCGGGTTTTAACAAAGGAATTGAACTGAACTTAAAAAAAAATTATAATAATATAATATTGATGATATATATTATTATATCATATTAAACCCAGAAAAAAATTTGAGCCTGAAAAAAACCTGGTCTATCGATTAAACCCTTAATCCCAAATCTGGATGGGTAGTTTTTGAGGAAATCGATAATTTCCGAAAAAATAGGCAAAAAAATCAAAAAAGTGACTTTTCCTAAGTCTATAGCTCTTCCCCTAAGCAAATTAGGGACCAGCCGCTTGTGCATGGGAGTTTCCTACAACCTGGTCTATCGATTAAACCCTTAATCCCAAATCTGGACGGGTAGTTTTTGAGGAAATCGAAAATTTCCGAAAAAATGGGCAAAAAGTGAAAAAAGTACCGAGTTGTGAAGCTTTTCTAAGACCGTAGGGGGTGGGGTAGGGTAAAAATTGCACTAAATTTCATGCAGGCAGGTAGGTGAAACGCTACTGAATCCATTGGTACCACTTTTATGAGAATCTGACGGGTAGTTTTTTGGGAAAGCGAATTTTTCGAAAAAGCGTCTAAAAAAAAAAAAAAAAAAACCCAGATCTCATCTGGAAAAAAAACGTTTTCATAATACCTGTTTAATAAATCAAACAGGAATTTTCGCCATACAGACGTAGGACAATCTAGTATCCAAAACGAAATCTGGAAAATCAGCGGTCACTCTCTCCAGTGTGTCAGTAACGACAGCATTGTGTCGCTCACAAGTTCCCTTGCTGAACGGCGAATAGGCTGCTGTGGTCATGATTTTGATGTTGTACATTTCTGACAATTTTGTGAGAACTTCATTACTAACTCACCCCAAAATCAGTGAGAATGGCTACTGTCGGTGGACCAAGCACAGAAACCCAATGTTTCGTAAGCTTTGATACAATAACTCTGGCGTCTAGAAACTTTCATGCTGAACCTGCTGAAGACACACATAATATGTAGATACCACAGTGCTTCCGAGTTGATGAAGGTCCATGGCAATCACTTGATTCGAATCCTGGGCAACAGTTAGTCTTGCAACAGGTTTTAGACTAGGTTTACTGTGGACCTTACAAACTTCACAAGTACGCAATAGGTTTGCAATTTCGGTCTCAGAGCACTAACTTCGCGTTTTTTAGCAATCAAGTTAACGCCACTGAACTGCAATGGCCGAAATGTTGATGCAATTTCCAGATTGCCTTCTACCAGCTTCCAAAGTCTCCATGAAGATTCGGAATAGAGACAAACGCGTTCTGTGTACTTAGTTCTTCTAACACGGGGAGTAAGTAATGACCGTTTGACGTCACACCAAGCTCAATATCTTTCCCAAAGACGTTTCCTCGATCATTCTCCGTATCAAGCTTGAAGCTGGATTGCTTTAACGCACTTTTACTCCGTAGCAGTGGTAGACTGCGCTCTAGAACATCAGCAATTATCGTACCTTTCCATCCTGCTTTTTTAACAGGAAAAACGATTTTGAACTGAGTTTTTTTATGTACGCATATCTCCAAACATCACGGTTGTATCACTTGTTGACAACCACGGATTTCAGGTCTTTTTCAGACAACTTTGACATATATCTGTCTACCCAAAGGTGTCCACACACACACTTGCTGTACATTCCGGGTCGATTTTGCCTGATACTCTAATCTGGTCAAGTAAATTAATGTTTAAGGCAAGGGCGAACCAATTTTTCCACTAAAACTTTTTTCTCAAGCTTCGAATTCTAAATTGAACGCATTTTCCTGGCGTTTCCGAACCTTTTGATGAGTAACTGTCTTGTCCGCGTCTGGACATTCACGACCCAGTGATAAATGGATTCCCAAATTTTGCACTTAGTGACATTTCCATCACGGCCTTTCGGATTAACTCGTTTTTGTGTAGACGCTGATTGTTTTTCTAAGCAAAGAACGCATCTGAGCTGGAACCGAGTCCAAGGTTCAATTCAGAATTTGGTTCTACTTAGCTATTAAAACGACGCTTAAGAGCGGACTTTATCTCGCTCATATCTTCCTCTCTAAAACAACGAACTAGTGGCGATACCTTTTGATAAGGGTGTCTGGTTTTGCGTCATGAAAAAACGGGCATCTGAAGGATGTGACACAACTGCTACAATCAGAACAATTTGAGAGACATGATAATATGAATAACTCAGTTGTTCAAAAAATTGAAAAAAAATTGAACAAAGAACTACTGACCAAGAACAAATGGGATGATATTACAGATGGCTCATATACGAGTTTGAGGTCAACTGGTAGTCAACCTGCACAACTTTATTAGCCTAATTGTTGTGATAAACTTATTAAATAGATAGATTTCTTTGTTCAAATTTACCGCTTGTGTGTTTTCATATCATATGCGCGCTGGGCTTTCCTCTTCTGGTTATCTTACTAAATCTCGCCGTCCCAGCCGTAGGCGAGTGAAGTTTCCCTGGCGTAACTAGACGGAAGAAGGAGTGAGCTGGTGAATCGACGTCAGGTTGTACCACTCCTTTCTTTTTTTTTCATCGCCTTTGCCTCAGCAATTTTAAACCCTAAGTGAAAGTATTCATAAATCACCCCAAGGAGCTTCCTTTCTCGCCCCAGTTGTCTGTGTTTCAGGTTGATGCCGCGATTCCAGGCAAGACGCATCCCTGAGTTCTCACAGAAACTAGTTATCGGGACTTCAAGGACCAAATATATCAAACCAGCTCTAGTAAAATCAACAATTCACTCCTACCGCGGCGCAACGCTTCATGCGCCGCGTTAGGAGTGAATTGTTGATTTAACTAGAGTTGGTTTGTTATATTTGGTCCTTGAAGTCCCGATAACTAGTTTCTGTGAGAACTCAGGGATGCGTCTTGCCTGGAATCGCGGCATCAACCTCAAACACAGACAACTGGGGCGAGAAAGGAAGCTCCTTGGGGTGATTTATGAATACTTCCACTTAGGGTTTAAAATTGCTGAGGCAAAGGCGATGAAAAAAAAGAAAGGAGTGGTACAACCTGACGTCGATTTGGAGGTCGATTCACCAGCTCACTCCTTCTTGCGTCTAGTTACGCCAGGGAAACTTCACTCGCCTACGGCTGGGAGGCGAGATTTAGTAAGATAACCAGAAGAGGAAAGCCTAATTGTTGTGATAAACTTATTAAAAAGTTCCAGATTCGGCATGGCTCCACCAACCCGACTAAGAAATGCGTCGACCATCGACAGCGAAACGTGTGCAAAATGCAACAAGGCAGAAGATGCGGGCAGAGATTGGATAAGCTGCGACGTTTGCGATTCATGGTTTCACTATGGGTGTTCAGGACTGCCGTCGGATCTTATCCCTCAAATAGCGAAAGCTAAGTTTCTTTTATTTCGCTGTAACCTTTGCTTATCCCGAAAATCTTTTACTAAACCGTCCAAAATAAATGAAATTATAAAGAGCACGCTCGAGGCGACTATTCCGTCGCTGATTGAGACGGCTGTTAAGGGAGTCATTCCATCTCCTCTAAACATTGCTGACCAGCCTGTCGTGCCTTCTGACGCTAATGGTCCGTCTTTGTTGGCCAACACTCAACCTAAGTTGTTTCGCCCGGCTAACACTTGCAGTATTCGGATCCGTGGTATCACCGAACCATCTGGCTCAATAAACTCACGCTTACAGTCTGATCGAAAGTCAGTGGAAGAAGTGGTCAACCATTTAGGAGTTAAATGTCAAGTTACCGACATTCGAAGACTCGGGAAGTTTGCACCGGACAGTGCTTTACCCAGAACTTTACTTGCCACTGTTGGGTCAATATTTGAGAAACGCTTAATCCTATCCTCTCTGCATAAACTCAAAAATTATCCGTGTAAAGTATTTATATCCCGTGATCTATCATCTACTGAGCTTGAGATAGAACACAAGCTACTCGCCAAGCGGAGAGAATTGCTAAACTCTGGTGTAGTTCCAAAATGTCTCCGTTACAGGGATCTCAAGCTTTCGCAATATATTGACGGAACTTGGCTTGATGTATCTCAGGATGTATGACTAGTGCCCACGTCTCAGAACACTCAATCGTTAAACTTACGTGTCCTAAACTGTCGTGGTCTTATTTCCCTCAATAAACGCATAACGTTGTCTAATTATCTTACTGTGCACCAAGCGGACGTGGTGTGTATCACAGAGACTTGGTTTGATTCCAACTTTGTGAACGATCATGTCTTCTTGGACTCGCCGTTTACTGTTAATGCCCGTACAGACAGGCAGGCTGGGTCCCACGGTGGGGTGTTAATTGCTACCCGGGACTTAGTAGCCAATACCTGTTCAATTCTCCCCATTGACGCTTCTGGTTATGACTTTATCTGTGGCATTATTGTGTACTCACGCTTGAACGCACTTTTGATTGTAAACGTATACCTCCCACCCATTTCCAGTAACTATTACATATTCTCAATAAACCTTAAACAGGCGTTGGAGTTGTGCTATGAACAATTCGAAGTAGCAGTTTCTAGCCTCTGCATACTCCACAAAGATTTTGTCATTACTGGTGATTTCAATCTCCCACGTTCAAATTGGAATAATTTTACCTCCACCTGCTTTCGTGAACAGTCGTATTGTGATGTCTTGTTTGGCATGTCTTTTCCTCAAGTGGTAGACAAACCTACTCACGTTGAGGGAAATGTCCTGGACCTTGTTTTTACAACCTGTAATATGTCGTGTATTGAAACTGCGAGTCTTGATGTGAGCGATCATTTTATTATCTCTGTCGTTGTGGATATTCCTCTTGAAGAGTCGATCAATACGATACATGAATTCATTCCTCCTATGTACGCATTTTGTACTGGGCGGCTCAATGAATTTTGCACAAATCTTATCACATTTAATCCCTTTTTCTATTCAAGCGTTGATGAAGCTCACGATATGTTGTACCAGTTCCTGAATCAACTTTATCCTATGTTTTTCAAGCGAAAACGGGCTAAACGCGCTAATTTGCCTTCTTATTACAGTTCTCATAGCGTACATATCCATAACAAATTGCAGACCTTGATCAGACGTAAAGCAAAACCTAATCACGGGGTACATGACTCATCCATCACAACCCTCAAACGGTCATTGGAAGAATCCACTGAGTTGGACAAAATTTGTTACCTTGATTCATTCCGTGGTATTGATTCCAATTCAGCATTTAAGTATTTAAAACATATCTCCAAGCCAAAAAGTCTCCCGCATGCTTTGTACCATGATAATGCTGTCGCACGCACTGATCATGAGAAAGCAGAGCTGTTCAATTCGTATTTCGCATCGGTTTACTCCAACTCATCGCCTCAATATGTCCCCTTTGTTAACCCTCGCCCTGATATTTGCTCTCAAGATGTTCATTTTTCTGTTGATGATATTAATTCGGCGCTCACCCGTTTGCCCGATAGCTCTTCCTTGACTCATGATAACTTACCAGCATCGTTGTTGAAATCTTGCAGTTACGTTTTTGCTCCTATTTTTTATGTTTTGTTTTATTTTATTTTGTCCTCTTGTAAATTTCCCGCTTGTTGGAAAACGGCTATTGTTACTCCGGTTTTCAAAAAGGGTGATCGCAACCAAACATCTAACTACAGACCTGTATCCTTGTTACCTCGTATTTCTTTGGTCTTGGAACGAATTCTATTTATTTTTATTTACCCTAAAATCCGACATAAACTTCGGTCCGAGCAGTACGGTTTTCGTCCTGGTCGGTCGATCGTTCTCCAAATGATTGCTTACCTCGACGCTATTCATAACAACTTTGATAACAACATCCCCAGCTGCGCTGTTTACTTTGATTTTAGTAAAGCTTTTGATTTAATGCCTCATAACGTTTTACTCAATAAATTAGCTTCTTTCGGATTTGATGATAACTTTATTAAATTGTTCACATCATACCTTTCCAATCGATATCATATAGTGAAAGTTAATCACTCCTTTTCTTCTCCGCGTCTAGTTTCCAGCGGTGTTCCTCAAGGCAGTGTGCTCGGCCCCTTGCTTTTCCTTATATTCATAAATGACCTCCCTTTGTCTTGTTCTTCCAATTGCTTTTTGTTTGCGGATGACAGTAAAATCTTGAATAATGTTTCACAACTGCCAGTAATTCAGGATGATATACACAATCTGAGCCTTTGGTGTCAGACTAATGGGATGAAATTTAACGTTAACAAGTGCTTTTGTATCGTGTTTAGCAATAGAAATGTGCAAGTGGACCTATCCTTGAATAATGATACTCTTTCTCAAGTGTCTGTTCTAACTGATTTGGGCCTAACAATTGACAGTAATCTCAGATGGGGTTCTCACTCTGAGAACCGTTTACATAATGCCCTGAAGTCTTTTTTCTCAATTAAACGTAATGTGCCCGCTTCATGTCCCCTCTCGACTAAGCTGACCCTTTATCGTTCTATGGTGCTGTCTGTGCTCCTATCTACCTCCCAAGCGTGGTGGCCCCAGCGCTCTTGCCTTGTTAAGTTTGAACGTTTTAATAAAAAAGTTTTAAGGTGGATATGTAATAACTACTCTCTAAGCTACATCGATTGCTGTCGCAAATTGTCTGTGTTTCCTGTTACCTTTTATTTGCAATTTTATGATCTGATATTTTTCTGTAAACTTGTAAATAATTTTTATAATTTTGATGTTTTTCAATTTGTACAATATCGTCGCAATTTTGGCACAAGAAATGATGATTATCTCCTCCTAGAAGAACGGTTTCCCGTATCTCAAGTCTCGAAATCCAACTATTTCAATCGTATCATTCCTCTATTCAACTACCTCACCAAGCAATATCGTCTTGATTTCTCCTCACCTGGAATTCTTAAATCGCGCCTTGTAACTATTTTATCATCTCACCTTGAAACATTTGACATTCATAATATTTGTTCTTATTTTATAAAATGCCCCTGCTCCACTTGTAAATTTACTCGCAGTTAGTCTTTTAGTTCAATTTATTTGTATTTTATACCAGAAATGGTAATTGAAGTCTTTTAGTAGTAGTAGTAGTAATGATCTGTTTGAAACAGTTTTACAATACAGACCAAAGCGCCTAAATACAGTAACAATAGTTGCTGGATACAATGACTACAGGCTGCATCTACAAGAATTAGAACAGCAGTGGAAAAACTTGATTAACCTCGTCACTAACAAGTTTCAGCCCAAGACACTGATCATCCCCAAAACAATCAGAACTGTAATAATTCCGAAGTAAACCGCAAAATTTATATTCATAATCATGTGCTGTTTAATTGATAAATAGATTTGTACACCCCCATACACTTATTGTTTCGCATAACCTCAACCTAAATCTAACATCTCAAATGTTCTGCCGTGATGGCACTCATTTCTCGTTCTACGGTAATGATTTCTTTACAAATTTTCTTGCAAATTTAATCTATAAATTCTCTCGCTAAATTGACACCGCCGTCCTTCCTAAAATGGCTACTCAAATACACTGCCTTATTTGTAAAAGCAGCCTGCGAGGCGGAGGTGTTTGGTGCTTCACATGCCCAGGCTACATGCATGTAAAATGCAGCGGCCTAGCCCGCAGCAGTGATCACTATGACGATTTCAGTTGTCATCGCTGCACTTCCCAATTTCATTCAGCTAACGACAAGCATGAATGCAATCCCCCAACCCTAGCTACAACCACGCTCCCCCAAGTGCACCCTCACCCTTCCACTGCCCCACACTCACAAAACTCAGGAGAGTCTTCCACTATAGAACCCAGAACAATACAAGACCCATGGTCAAACCCCTGTCCAGAACTCATAGAAACCACCAGGAAAATATACACCGAAGTGGTCCACTGGAAACCGGTCTTTATGATCTTGTCAAAAAATAAAGTTGGTTATAACTTTATTGAAACCCTCAATAGAACTTTGAACAGCCTAATAGAAAATACCTTCGCAATGCACGCAGCAATGATTTTTCCACACTTATTACTGTGCAAAACAAAGTCCGAAATTGATGGATCTTTATCCAAAACAATAGCAAGGCGACTTAAGCAATGGCAAGACGGAGACCTGGATGGACTATATAACGAAGGAAAGGCGCTGCAAATGCGCTTGTTGAAAGGAAGTAGAAGAAAAATTGAAACTGAAGCACAACAGTTCAACAAACGAATGAACACTGGAAAAATATCAAGCGCAATTGCAAAACTAACAGACACATCTAAAGGCGTTCTCTTGCTCGACGAGATTGTCAAAGGTAAGACAGTTGAACAGACTCTCATAGAGAAACACCCACCATCTGAACCAATTAATGAGAACTATATTACACCAGTCTCAAACGAAACAATTCCTTTCCATCCATCGATATTTGATCAGATAAACGGTAAACATATCAAGAAGGCAGCCATGAGAACGCACGGATCGCATGGACCATCTGGCCTCGATGCGAATGAAAGGAGACGTATTCTAACACACTTCGGGCAACAATCAGTTGAAATTTCAAAAACAATTGCTAAAATTGCCAAAAAACTGGCCACAGAAGAACTAATTCCAGAACTAATGGAACCATATAACGCATGCAGATAAATACCCTTAGATAAGAATCCAGGGGTAAGACCCATAGGCATAGGAGAAGTTATGCGTAGGATAATAGGGCGAACAATAACTAAATGCTTAAAAAACGAACCCATGTCGCTCGGTTCAAACTACCAACTCTGCCTAGGACAAAAATGTGGCATTGAATATGCAATCCACACGCTAAGAGATCAATACAGCAAAACTTCCGCCGATGCTGTTTTAGTGATAGATGCCGAAAACGCTTTCAACTCGCTGAACCGAAAGCTGGCATTAAAAAACATCGAAAAAACATCGAAAATACTCCAATCCATCTAAACTATTCGTTAACAAAAAAACAATCTACTCTCAAGAAGGGACAACCCAGGGGGATCCACTAGCAATGGCCATGTACGGTCTAGCCATAATACCCCTCATAAAACTCTTATCAGTAGACGATGTAACCCAGAAATGGTACGCAGACGACGGAAACGCAGTCGGTAAATTAAGCAATCTACGAACCGTCCTCGATAAAATTGTATCACTGAATAAATTTTTCGGCTACCACGTGAAAGCATCCAAATGCCAACTCATTGTCAAAGATGAAAAATTCGGTGAAGCTCAGAAAGTTTTCGCAAATACAGGAATCACTATAAAGGCAGAAGCCCGAGTGCTTGGTTCAGTTATAGGAACAGAATCTGAATGTAAAAAGTTCCTCGAATTGAAACAGAATGAGCAAATCAAAATTTTGAAAAAACTAACCAAAATTGCTAAAACCTCCCCTCAAAACGTTTATGACTGCTATACTAAAGGAGTTCAAGAAAAGCTTTCATTTATTGCCAGGACAACGCCTAACACTATGGAAAACTTAGAAATATGTGAACAATTATTACCTAACCTAGTCGGTAAAGACACTTTAAACCCCCAGTTCCGTAAGATATCTTCCTTACCCCTTAAAATGGGCGGACTTAACATCAAGCTGCCATCCGATCATGAAAACTACCTAGAATGGTCTGGTAGTAGAAACATCACTGGTACTGGAATCTCAAGATCCTATTACAGCAGTAACACAGCAAGAAAAAATATGTACGAAAATCAAAAAATTGAAAACTGATAGAACAAATCGAAAAAAGACAAACCTCATTAACTCCTTAAATGAAACAGATAAATACGCAATCGACCTGGCCTCTGAAAAGGGAGCCTCTAACTGGCTCAATGCTCTACCACTGAGCAGATACAACTTCAACTTGAATAAATCAGAGTTCAGAGATGGTATTTACTTAAGATACGGATGGGAACCAACCAAAACCCCACTCACATGTGCATGTGGTGCTGAATTTAACTTGACACATGCGCTTCACTGTGCAAAGGGTGGTTACACACACATAAGACACAATGAAATCAGAGACACATTCGCCAACCTCATGAACGAGGTTTGCCATGACGTCGAGATTGAGCCGAAACTTCAGCCGTTGCAAGGCGAAAGCTTTTTCAACAAGTCAACTACAACTGAAGATGAGGCACGACTTGACATTAAGGCAAACGGACTCTGGGGTTCATGATTCAGCCGCGCTTTCTTTGATGTGAAAATTTTCAACCCCCATGCCAAAACATCGCGAAAACTGCAGAAGGATGCATACAAATACCACGAAACGCTGAAGAACTCCAAATATCAGCAAAGAATTTTAAACGTAGAGCAGAGTAGCTTCTGCCCGCTAATTTTTGGATGCACCGGTGGCGCTGCTCCAACAGCCACGCGGACGATGCAGCGATTGGCCGAAAAACTAAGTGAAAAAAGACAAGAAAGCTATCCAGAATCTATAAACTACATAAGAACTAAAATAAGCTTCGCGCTCCTCAGGAGCTCTATACTTTGTATAAGGGGGCGCAGATCGCCACGAAAAGTTCAATTTATCGACAACTCCATAAGCGCTATTGTAGAGGAAGGACGGCTAAGATAAATTAACATTATGACGATGCATTTAATGCTGATTTATGACTTCATTGCTGATATATATGCATTTTTATATCGCTGGTACCGTAACTAAACGGAAGGGCCCCTTTTGTAATTTAATTTTTTTTACTTTATGGACTGGCTAAAGTACATAAAAAAGATAGACAGCTACGACCGGTCCTCTCTCTACCGGGTAGTTTTTATGAGAAATTGAAAAAAAAACACAAGCGAAATTTTTTGATAAAATCGAGGGTGCGAATATTGAGAATATTTCATTATCAATTCCATTTATGATACATCTAAGATATTTTTGTAAGGAACGGTTCACACCTTCAACTAAACCATTAGCCCATGGGGCATGTGATGTTCGGGGTTTGTGTTTTATGTTATAAAGGTGACATAGTTTGATGATTTCATAGTTTATGGACTCAGTACCATTGTCTGTGACAAGGATTTCTGGTAGTCCAAATTTCGCTATCCAAAAATCATAAAGTGATGTATATGCAAAAAAAGCTTTACAATAGGGTACAGGATTGAGTGCTACATAATGAGTAAATGCATCAACTATTTCCATTATATATGAATTTCCTTCTGAGGAGGGCGATATAGGGCCTTTTGTGTCAAATGATATCCTGTAGTTGAAATATAAATTTTGACCTTCAAACTCTTGTTTTTTTTTTGCTAACGGTTTTTAGTATAGATATGGTTTATTTAATTGACATGTTTTGCATAAGTCTTTTATCCCAATTGGTGCATTTGGAAAGTAGATATTTTGAATGAATTCGAGTATGTTTTTTCTGATCCTGCATGTCCTTTTGTATTAAGGGAAAGTGAAATGTGAAAAGCTATTAAAATCATACTCAATGGTAGGCGGGTACTTTTATACATCGTAATCCATGATGAGTATGGTATTGGTTCAAATGTAGATTTTCCTCATAAATGTACTTCATAGTGGTTGTTTTGGATCAAGTTATAGTGCAAAATGTTTAAAATTATTTATTTTTGTCATGTCGCGATTGGTTGCTACTGCATACTTGCATTCAATCGTGGTGATTTTTTGTCTTTTGCAAGGAAAAAGTTTATATTTTGTGGTATTTCTAGGGTTGTTTTCCGTATTCTCATTGAGGTGGTGGGTTTCAACTGAGCGTGTCCGGTAAGGCAAGGTTTTTCCCTGCAATCCAAACTATATGTGGGTTTGGAAATTTCACTATGATAAGTTGAAATCTATAAACTCTATGGTTTCGATTTGATTTTTGTGTAAATAGAAATGCTGGATGTTTTGATCCAAGGATTAAAAGTTCATATTCTGTGAGAGTATGTATATTGGCTGTAAATTCTCTCGTAAGCGTAGAGAGTCTTCTGCATGCGTAAAAAGTCTTGAAATAACCGATATAAGGTTCATTTTGCTTGTACCTTTATGTGATTGTAAGAGTGCAGCGCCATTTCTAAAATCTGAAGCGTCACACATGGCATAGAGTGGTTGATCTGAATCTGGAGTTGTATTTGAGATCTGTTCTGTAAGAGGAGGATTTTTGTTTCATCAAAACCTATTTGAATTTCCGATATCTATTCAAAACTATTTTGTGGTCTGAGAATATTATAAAACGGTCTTCTTATAAATTGCTTTTTATAAACATATTTACATAAAAAAATTATAGGGAGTTCTCGGATTTTCTTTCTTATTTGATGGAAGTTGAAGCTTTAAAAGAGCATCAATTCAAGAATTGAATGGAGTAATTGTATTACCTTCAATAATATATCCAAGGAATTTGACACTAGTGAAGAAAATATGTGAAGTATCTGGGGCTGCTTTTATGTTTTCTTTTAGTAAAAACTGGTGTGTTTTTTTTTGCTAATATTTTCAACTTTTCTTGCTTTGTTTGTGATTGCATAAAAACATCGTCAAAATATTTGATAACATTTTTACTTCGAAATAGTGGTCGAAAAATTTTGCTCATGAAAGTTGATAAGCTGCTGGTCCTATGGAAATTTGATAGAAGAGTCAATTAAATTCGTACTGTTGATTTCCAACACGAATTTTGTTAGTCGTCCTGAAGTTCTTGTATTTTTGTTGTGTCTGATTCCGGAAGTACGTTTCGTGTCTTTGAAAGTTTTTAAATAATTTTGTTTTTGTTTCGCTATTATTGTCTTTTTTGATCTAATATAACTTATTGTTTATTTATGTGGTGAGTAGTAGAAGAGTGAGGCGATCAGGAGGAGAGAGGGGGGGGGGGGGGGGGGGGGGTGGTTGCTGACCCCCATGTATTAACATAGGCTATAGAGTATCCGGTCAGCACCCTATGTATTAACATAGGCTATAGATTTCCCCTGTTTTGAGGCTATAGGTTTCATAGTTTCCGATGGTAGGATGGTCAGTTTCAAAAATTTTTCCCGAATTTTTTGGAGCTCTATTTTGCCGATGTTTGCGTTTTTTAGCTTTTTCCTACGATTTGAATAATTTGATTATTGTCCTACATGTTTGAAACTAAGAGAAAACTATCTAAATTATCTAAATTTTTACTGAAACCAAACGAAATTTCGACAAAAAATCATGAAAATTGGAACCCTTGATAGCTGAGACATTTGGAACCTTTGCTCAGATGAGAAGACCAAGATTGTTGAGTAGTTGAATCTATTGTGACCCGCGAATAGCTGGCGTGATTGAGATCATTCAGTAGCTGAGACTTTGGACCCTTGATTAGATGCGACGACTGAGACCCTTGAGTAGCTAAGTTTGTGAGGGCTCTTCATCTGCTGCAAAGATTGGGACTCTTGAGTAGCAGAGACTTTGGGAAACTTTGATCAGCTTAGAAGAACAAGGTTTTTGAGTAATTGAACAAGGTTTGTGAGACGTTGGGATCCGTGAATAGCCTAGATGATTAAGGACCTTGAGTAGCAGAGACACTTGGGACCCTTGATTAGCTGAGAAGATTGGAACTTTGAGTAGTAGGCTGAGGGATCTTTTATTAGAAGGTTTTTGAGTCCCTTGATTAACAGGGAAGTTAGCTGAGATATCCTTGAGATGATGAAAATTGGGGTCCTAGCTTGAGATGATGAAAATTAGCTAGGAAGATTGGGACTCTTGACTAGTTGACTGAGGAACCTTTTTGGTAGATGAAGCCATTGGGACTCTTGAATAGCTGAAAGATCGTGTCTCTTGAGTATTGACTGAAGGATCCTTGAATGGATGACATTTGGGACCCTTGAACAGCTGGGAAGACTGGGACTCTTGAGTAGCAGAAACATTCGGACCCTTTGATAAAATGAGAAGGTTGCGATTCTTGAGTAGTTGACTGAGGGAACTTTGGGTAGATGGAAATTGGGGCCCTTGATTAGCTAAGAAGTTTGGGACCCTTGAGTAGTTGACCGAGGGAAGTTTGTGTAGATGAAGCTATTAGGGTCCTTGAATAGCTAGCAAGATTGAGACCCTCGAGTAGTTGACTAGTTGACTGAAGGATCCTTGAGTAGATGATTTTTGGACCCTTGAACAGCTGAGAAGGTCGGCAAATGAGTACTTGACGACCGAAGGTATGGAACTCTTGAATAGCTGAGAAGTCTGGGAATCTTGAGTAGTTGATTGAGGGATCCTCGAGTAAATGACTTGCGGGACCCTTGATAGAATGAAAAGATTAGGATCATTGATTAGTTGGCTGAGGTACCCTTGAGTAGATGAAAGTTTGGAGCAGTGAATAATTAAGATTAGAAGATTGGGACTCACTGGGTAGAGGAAGCTATTGGGAACCTCGAAAATCTAGGTAGATTGAGACCCCTAAGTAGTTAACTTAGAAGCCTTGATTAGATGTCTATTAGTGCCCTTGAAAAGCTAGGAAGATTGGGACCCTTGGAAGTTAGCTGAAGGATCCTTGAGTAGATAATATTGGGGCCCTTTATCAGCCAAGGAGATTGGGACTCTTGAGTAGTTGACTATGGGATCTTTGGCTAGATGAAGCTATTCGGACCCTCGAAAATCTAGGAACATTTGACCCTTGAGTAATTGACTGAGGGAGCCTTGAGTAGATATCTATTGGGACCCTTGAACAGCTAGGAAAGATTGGGACCCTTGAGTAGTTGGCTGAGGGATAATTGAGTAAATGACTTGCGTGACCCTTGATAAATGAGGAGTTTGGGACCCTTGAGTAGTTGGCTGAGGAATCCTTGACTAAATGACTTACGGGATCTTTGATAAAACGAAAAGAATTGGACCCTTGAGTAGATGACTTGCGGGACCCTTCGTAAAATGAGAAGATTGGTTGAGACCCTTGAGTAGTTGACCGAGGGACGTTTGTGTAGATGGAGGCTATTGGGACTCTTGAATAGTTAGGAAGATTGAGACCCTAGAGTAGTTGAATAATGGAACTCTTGAATAGCTGAGAAGATTGGGAAACTTGAGTAGTAGACTGAGTAATCCTTGAGTAAAGGGCTTGCGGGACCTTTAATAAAACGAGAAGGTTGGGACCCTTGAGTAGTTGGCTGAGGAATTCTTGAGTAGATGAAAATTTGGAGTGTTGAATAGCTAAGAAGATTGGGACCCCTCTGGGTAGAGTAAGAAAGCTAGAAAGTTTGAGACCCTTAAGTAGTTGACTTAGGTAGCCTTGAGTAGTTATCTTTTGGTGCCCTTGAAAAGCTATGAAGATTGGGACCCTTGAGCAGTTGGCTGAGGTACCCTTGATCAAATGAGAAGATTAGGACCCTTGAAAATCTGGCTGAGTGATACTTGAGTAGATGAATCTTCGGAGTCTTTATTGGCTAAGGAGATTCGAACCCTTGATTAATTGACTGAGAGTCCTGTGGGTAAATGGAGCTGTTGGGACCCTTGAAAAGCTTGGAAGATAATGGGATTTTTGAGGGGGGATGATTCGTTCGGTTCACTTCAAATGATTGGTCGCCTTTATTTAGACTGTTTCAAGTATCTTAAGTCAAGAATCTTAATTTATCTTTGCTCTCTTGCTCATTATCTTATAAATAGAATATCTAAATTTTACCAATTTTGGCGTTAATTTACCGCTTTTTACCGTCTTGTGATTGATAATTCATATAGTCGAGACTAAAAACTGTGACTTTTTAGCAATTTTTATGCACATTCAAACGCTACTTGAAATTTTAATACTTTTAATTTAAGAACGTTTATCTACTACGCAAAATACCAACCTTTTGTACCTCCATCAACCCCTGATTTGATTAAAACTTTTGCCCGGTACAGTTATTTGAAATTCAGGGGCTCGAAGTACCCGATAAGGTTTCCATGGGTGAATTGGATCGGCCACAAGACAGCTAAGAAGGGATTCCACATTGAAAAGCCAAACTTCGGAAACTGCTCAAGAAAACACGCAACTAGCCTAATCAAACTCGAATACTCATTTTGTAAGGCAATAAATCATCCCGGTTCTTGTGTCAAACAGCTATAGACGAATAGTAGTGGCAAAAATATGTCCAATATTACATATATATACCTGAAAATTTGGGCTTATACATCACCTTTTATCGAAAAAGTGGGATTTTTTCCTTTTGTGCGTCGGGGGGATTAGAGTTGCTTCAACAATACAACTATCTCGGAGGAACTCAAACCTTCTATCATTGTGAAATAAATCCATTCAAAACTAAGAGTTCAATTTTGATCATACTACTGTCCACAAGTAGAATGGCAACTGACGCGGCTAAGGGCACACTATGTACCTATGCGGCCTTAAATAGAGTCTACCCGATAGATGAGAACAGTTTGCAGATGCAGTCCTATACCAAGGAGGCTAAGGGGTCTGAACACTTCCAGTGGGTGAAGAACAGAAGGGGGCTCAAGTTCACATTCTTTCCACCTTCTATTGTAGTTAGGAGTAAGCTATTTAAGCTGTGACGAGGTACGGATCTTAAATTATCTCCTTAATTGGTTTCTATTTTTATGAACAAGTATCCAGATTTTACCAGTTTTGGCGTTAGTTTACCGCTTTTCATGATATTCTTGTGATTGATTATTTACGCCATGATAATACTAGATTTACGCATCCGTTGTTTTCTGAATAAATCAATCACCCTTGTCGGTAGAGGTCAAAAAAGATCGAATGGAGTTTTTAATTCATACCCTTTCAATCGTTAACGAAAAGTAATTGTTTCGAAGAAAAACCGTTTGAAGTTTAAAAATACTGAAGGTTGGCTTTCGCGTTTTTCGACAATATATTATATGCAAAAATTAGCTAGAGCTCGTCAAAAAGAACTCGACCTATTTTCATTTCATTTTTCTTGAGGTTTGCAGAAAAAAAAGCTTTGGTGATTCTCAAAATTAAATACTGTCGCATTCGCTCAGCCCCACCTCAAAAAAATCCGAAGCAAGGTTTTTTAAGCATTTATTTCTTCGTCTCAAACTCGACATGGTATTTTTTATTACATAAACTTGGGTCAGGGTAAGGTTTTGTGATTAAATATGGGGTTGGGATCTAGATTCGTTTGTGTTATGATAAGTCTGTCAATGTTGCTGCGCATATTTCGATTGGTTGATCGCCGGGCGATTGTTGAGATTGCCAGTCGCGTTGGGTGGATTGCAACTCCCGTTGATTTCTTCGCCCCGATGTCGGCTGTTATTCGATACAGGGGGGTGGGCAGACGATCTGGTTCTCAAAATCGGGTTGTAGCAGGGAATGACCTTGGAGATGATCTGTTTGTATGCCCTTCTGAACCCACTGTGGGTGACTCCGTAGATGAAGAAATTGATAGCCGAGTTGAAATGGGCCCACAGGTCGAAGCAAAGTATCAGCTCTAACACAAAATTGAAAACAATAATTGATAACTCAAATTCAGTTATGTTAATTTCTTATTTAATAGGTTTGTGTAATCAAAGTACTCTGTTATCAGAAATATGGCTCCTTCATCGGCCTAAAGAGTTTATCAGGTGTTCTTTTGATTTAAAAAAAAAAACAATGATTTTAACAAGCAATATGATTTTTTCCGATGTTTGAAGGTGAATGGCAATTTACGGAGCAAGTTTTATATTCAAAAGTTTTTTGCTAAATATTTAAACTTCACATGCAGAGATGAAAACGTTGTCAAGCTTTTTATCGTCCGGAGACTTCTGAAAGCAATTTTATATTCAATAATTGAAAAAAAAATTGAAAATGACGCAGATTTCAATCGCTGTGCCTCAAGCGTAGTGGGTTGACTTAGAAGAGGATAAAATGCCCCCCCCCCCCCAAACCCCCCCCCCCCCCACATTGCTAGACATTGAGACATACCGAGAGGCATGAAGTTGTAGACATCTAGTTTGAGTCCCTGAGTGAGGACTATGAATGCATAGGGGAGCCAGGTGAGAAGAAAGGCTACGTAGATGGTGGCCAGCGAGACCAGCATCTGCTTCTGGTCCTTCTGCCGACGACTGCTCAGCTGGCCCAGAACTCCGGCTGCTACAAAACATGGACACTGCGGTCGAGAGGTTTTGGCTTTATGTTTAAAAAATGATGATAGGACATGTTTTCATCATAATCGATAACTTTTGCTATCAACGACCATTTAGAAAAAAAAGAAGGCGAACTCGACGATTAATGATTTTATCACAAAGTGGAGGCATATCAAAGTGATTATCATAAGAGGCGGACCCCCCAATCAAGAATGTAGCAACCTCACCACCTCAGAGCTCCCCTATGTTACAATCAATTTAAGCAAATTGTCACCGAGTAATCTTGAAGGCGCTTTAGCACCAACCTACACTAATTTTGAGAGCTATGCGTCGCTCAGAAAATGAATTTTTTCACATCGTTCATCACGTGGCGAAAAAAGCACTTTTAGTTCAATTTTGGCCGCGAACTTTTCTTAAATAAGGTCATGATTTACTTTATTATCGCTACTGGGTCTTTTGTATTTAGTTTTTGTACTGCTATTGCATAAATTGTGTTGTGCTGACGTCGTAGTTCAAAAATAGCGATTTAAGTTTGAATTTTGCATTAATTTAATTTTAAACTGGTTGAGAATTCGGAAATTTTCAATTAAAAAATGTTTTACTTTTTTAAAGTTTCCAATTGTCCGGCACCGAAAATTCGATTGATCATTCAAAATGAAAATTCGAAATGGATAACGATTGATCATATCATATTGGATTTCAAAATTCTGCTTCTCTGAATTTGAAATGAATTCATAAAAATAGTATCAAAGGGAGGACCCTTTGGGTCGGCAGTGGGTCGAACCCCTGAGGGGGGAAGAGGGCATCTGCCCCGCCCCCTAAATCCGCTCCTGATTCAAAATGATATATACGGCTACTATTTTTTGAAGAAACCGAAAATCATTCTCGATCGTATATAATCAATAATTTTCAACTCATTTTCCAATTTTTTTTTCGAAAAAAGGTAATCCATTTTAATCGATTTAATAATTAATAATTTTTGTGAGCTATTTTCTTTTATTCATAATCATTTTTAAACTAAGTTAGTTACTTTTTTGTCGAACTAAATTTCACTTTTTATGAAATTCAATCGCGTTTTTTTTTCATCATTTTCTCTTATTTCGCTGTTCTTTGTCTTCTTCAGCTCTATTCGCCATGCTCACAATGCACCCCTTGCCCATGTTTGCCCCTGCCCTATAGATACAGTTATTTATTTCCCTTGCGCGCACTTTCCCCCCTCATCCTCTCAATATTAAATCTGGATGGACGTAGGGAGTGGGGTGTAATACGGTAAACGTAGGGTTTAAAATGTTGGGTTTCTGATGTTGCAGTCTAGTGTGGAGTTTCTGGCTGCGGGTTTTAATGGTTGGAGGTAACGTCGGGTGAGGGGCGTCGGTGGGGCGTAGATGACGTGGGGTAGACGAGGGGAGGGGGGATAGACGATATACGCGTGCATTCGGGCTCGAGTTGCAGAAAGCTGCAAACATTAGAGTAAACCTTTCGCATCTACAAAAAAAATCATTTTTTTGGTTAAATCTTGATTAGCCCCTCAATCATACATTAACTAGCTTTTTAAAAAGCCTGATCAATAAGAAATAAATAAGCATAAATTTAAGTCGAACTTTTTCTAATCAATCAAATCAATTTTCAGAGCTCTTCCTAGACAGTATAAAGACCCTTTTCTGACAGAACTTTCTGCTCCCTAGGTGCCCGTTTCTTAAAAACAAGCAGGCATAATTGCCGTTCGTGGGAGGTTTTTGGGAGGGTTAACAAAAAGGTTGCTTCTGTCAGCGCGACTTCCCCCTCAAATTTAATATGTATTGGCTCCAACGGTAGGGCTGGTCGAGGAAACACTGGACTAGTAAAAAAGGACCAAAAGTGAGGTTTTGGGTGGCGAGGGTTGAAATTCCTGAGAGTGAGACGCCCCCTTCCATCTCAAATTTTCCCCTGGATAAATCAAAATTAAAGTGCTGAGAGATGAGCCTACTGCTCAATATCTGAACAGCATTTAGTTCACATATCATGGTCAAAGAAAAATCGATACTCATAATATTTAACAGAAAAAAGATTAATATGTTTCTGTGTGGGAGAATCATTATTGTTGTTCCGACTTTCATTACGAAAGTAACGGAATATTTGTGCTCGGGGTGGGTTTTTTTCTTCGGACAAATTTCGAATTTTTAACTAGCCATTTCTGACGGATTTTTTTTATATCATTCAAAAAGTATTGTTGTCCTGAGCTTAAATTTGAAAAGATATCTCACCTGTGATCATTTTTCGTAAAGTTACGGGGGTTTAAAGATTGCCATTTTGGCCAATTTGGGACAATGAACGCGCGATATATTTCGCGCTATTAACGCGTAAGCGGAGATTTAACCCGTCTTAGAAATCGTTCCAAAATGGTTGAAAGAAGCTTATTTGCCATAATTGATTTGTTACAAGGAGCGAGATCTATCCTTTGATACTTTATATGGCGTGTGATGGGGATGATTTTCTTGAAAATTTTCAAATTTTAGAAAAAAAAAACTTAATTTTACTTTATTACATTTAATTTTTTTTAGGTTATTACTGCTCCATAAACCTTAAAAAGCAGTTGGAACATACAGGGCTTCGCCTTGATACGAGCAGTCTTGTTACGACTTTCGTAACGAAAATAACGGAATATTTGTGCTCGGGTGAGTTTTTTTCTTCAGACAAATTTCGACTTTTTAACTAGCCATTTTTGACGGAATTTTTTTCCATCATTCAAAAGGTATTGTTGTCCTGAGCTGAAATTTGAAAATTTATTTTACCTGTGATCCTTTTTGGTAAAGTTATGGGGGTTTAAAGAGAGCCATTATGGCCAATTTGGGACAATTAACGCGCGATATATTTCGCGCTATTAACGCGTAAGCGGAGATTTAATCCGTCTTAGAAATCGTTCTAAATTGATTGAAGGAAGGTTATTTGCCATAGTTGATATGTTACTACGGGCAAAATTTACCCATGTACTCTAAATGGCGTTGGGGGACGATTTTCATAAAATAAATTTCTAATTAAAAAGTTTCATTCATTTTTTATTGCTTTTAACTTTTTCATGTTATTACTGCTCCATAGACTTTAAAAGGCAGTCAGAACATTAAGGGATTCGCCTTGATACGAGCAGTCTTGTTCTTATATTTACTTGCGGCGCAGAAATTTTTGGCATTAAGAGAACTTTGTAGTTCTGGATTTTGGACCTTATGTTATTGGAAGAGCTCGAAAAATAAATCTGGTCGGCCCAAAGAGGTCATCAAAATTTTCGCTTATTGACTATAATCACAACATTTGTATATGATTGTTTGATATGAAATACTTTTGGTCCGTTGTAATGTCTCGGGTGACGTTTAGTTCAATCTGCAGCACATCGAAGGGTCATTTAGTTCAGATCCATGTTCCAATCAACCCGCCGTAACAACCCTATTGTTCACACTGCACATATAAACTTCATTTTTTAGTAAATTAAACTGTATTATTGTACACGCATTGGTCCAATTTGCTTTTTTGTTCCGACTTCCGTAACAAAAATAACGGAATATTTGTGCTCGGGTTGTTTTTTTCTTCAGACAAATTTCGACTTTTTAAGTAGTCGTTTTTCACGGAATTTTTTCATTCAAAAATTATTTTTAACCTGAGCTCAAATATAAAAAAAATTACTTGTTATTATTTTTGTTAAGTTATGAGTGTTTAAAGAAGGCCATTTTGGCCAATTTGGGACAATTGACGCGCGATATAATTCGCGCTTTCAACGCATAAGCGGATATTTAACCTGTCTTAGAAATTGTTCCAAATTGGTTGACAGAAGCTTATTTGCCTAAATGGATATATTACGAGGGGCAAAACTGTACTTTATCTTTCGTGTGGGGGGATGATTTTCACAAAAACTTCAAATTAAAAATTTATTTATTTATTTATTACAATTTTTTTTTATGGTTTTACTGCTCAATAGACCTTAAAATGCAGTCCGAAAATTCAGGGCTTCGCCCTGATACGAGCAGTCTTATTGGATTTACAGGTCCATTTTCATTCCAAGTGTCTCTGAAAAATGAGTGCTTAATAAGAAAACGAACACCAACATTTTGAAGCAGTGCGATAAATCTGAATGTAGCAGAAAGTGATGACAACCATCGGGACTCCAAGTGCCAAAATGGTATAGAATGAGACATTGAACCACCTCTCGCCCCCCTGTGTGTAACTGCAGAACAAGTAGAGACCCACATATTTGTGACCCCCCAGGCCGGCTAGACTGGGCACATCTAGAAGGAGAGTGCAGGACCAGATGAGAATGATGCAAGCCAGGGTGCCTTTGAAGCTGAAGATTTTGTTGTAGATCGTGTGTTTGCAGATGAAGAAAAATCTGAATTTATTTTCACACATTTGCTTTAGTTTATAAAAGGGCCATTAGGTGTGCTCGGCTACTGATATTCAAATGAGATAAAATTTTCAAAAAAACTGATTATCATAAAATTTTTTGCGCATCCGCTGGGAAACTTAAAGATACCCGCATCCAGTTTCAAGCGTTAATAATCGATTATATTATGATTTTGGTACCAATCTTACTAAAATTGAGAAAAAATTTTTTTAATCAATTATTAATTGATTGTATTCTCTCTTTTCGAAATCCAATTATAATCAATTATAATACATTTTAATCGACTTTTTCATGATTTACTCGGAAGTCTTTTTTTTTCACAAACCGCGGGAACCTTTCAACTAATACAAAAGGATCTCTATGAAACTTTTGTTTCGTGGTATAACTTTATGTTCAGATGAACCAAAGTGTGACAAGACATCTCGCTTGTAGAGATTTTGTTATTGAGAGAAAAATAACCCATGAGCCCATGAGACGTAATTAAAGTGTACTTTTCGTGTTACAAAATTCTGATAAAATAAGAGAGTATAATCGATAAAAATCGATTTTAATTGTTATTAAGTGTTTTTTGAATGAACTGTAATCAATTATAATAAATTCTAATAGATTTTAATCTCATGGAAAACCAGTTGTATTATTGCCAAAAATCATCATAATAATCCGTTATAATTGCTTGCGTCTAAACTTGAATGCGGGTCGGGCTTTTGTGAACAAAAATTTGTTGATTTTTTTTCGGTTTCAATTTCGTCATTAAAATTTTTCTTCAAGCACAAACAATGATAGAATTTAGGTTCGTAGCTCTGAATTTTTCGACCAAAATCTTAAAAAACTTCAAAACAATTTTTTTTTTCGAATCAGTGTCCACTTTTTTAGTCTGATGAATGAATCTGAACGAAAACCTAAGACTCAAGTATATTCGATGGTAATAGTAAAATAAGCGGATGCTTCTTAACAATCTCACCTCCTCCTCTGTGGTATCTGCTTGAGAATCTCCACTACTATGAATAAATACAGTAAATTAGCGCTAGAGCTTTGTATTGAGAATTATAATTTTGCTGCTTTCTGGTTGGTCAAAAATTCGACTTATTTAATCTACTGAACAATCTCCCCCCTTTCTGAAAAAAGGGGGGCGATTGTTAAGCAGATCCAAATAAGCATATTGGACGACAGTTTTTCTTCAAAAACTAACTAAAAAAAAAACAAAAAGAGTTTTTATATTCCCAAGATGGCGCTGAAAAAAATTCGAAAACTAATTTTACTAGATTTTTAAGGTCTTGAATAAGTTTTTCATTGCTTATCCTTCAATACAAAAGACTACACGATTGCCCTACTTGCTTGTAATTCGACTAAAAATCAAAGTTTTCAAACCAATTTTCTCAAAACTGGGACGGTTTTTTGAAAGTTTTTTAATTTTCGAATGACCGACTGAAAGGGCTTTGAAATGCTACACTCATCCATTAGTACTACTTGATTTTCTGTGGAAAACAAAAAAACTAAAACACCAGAATACAAAGTTTCTCCCCAAAAAATGCCCTAGTCAGTTTAATTTAGAAAGAACACGTTATTTTCAAATCTACTTGCACCTATTTCTACTTTAACTTCAATTAATCTCAGCATTTTACGAAGTCTTGTTGTACATGAGGAGTTTTCTATTCAAAATAATATAACACCGCTTTGTGTTTTGGATTCGACTAAGAAAGTTAAAGGCTCCTAATCTCATACAATTTGCCCCCCTACCCTTCCTTGCCAAGGAACAAGTTTTCGAAAAAAAACTGATTCCCTTAGCCGCTTCGATGAAGTTAATAGTTTTTTACTCAGCTTTTCATTCAAATTTTAAAATAATACACCCCTAAATGGGTAACTAAAACTAAGGTTGAAAGAAATTAGATCCAGAAATCTCTAAAATGAAAACGAACTGTATCAGAAACACACAAAAACCAGCAACGAATAGATCGCTCCAACAGAGCAAATGCAACCCAGGTCACACAATACCAGTCTTAATTATATAAATTTAAAGAAAAGCAGCCACAACACTTGCAAAATAGCATACCTGTTCACAGATATAAAAGTCATAGTCCATAGACTGCCATAGCAGGACACGATACACACAACCCCACTCACTTGACACAGCACTCCATTGTCATTCATCATTCTAATGCTCCAGGGAACAGATTACAAACAATTTCGGTTGGTGGGGGTTGTATACTCATTGCAGAAAGATCGATTGCCAAGTAACTTCCAAGCAAAAACTGGTCAGAACTTTTGGTCACGAGAACAGGTCATAATTTTCAAACAAAAATTGGTTAGAGCAAACACTTGATATTAGCCTGAACTCCCAATTTGATTTTAGTTCATTTGAATTTCAACAGAATAAAAAAAACTAGAAATAAGGATGGACAGTTGCTGTGCAAGTAGCACAAAATGTTCCGACCTGATTCATAGAAAAAAAAACGTTACTGATTTAGGCATAATCGAATAACAGTTGTCTTGACAAAAAATGAGTGTAACTAAAAAAGTGGACAAAATTTTCCAAAAAATGAATGTAATCCAAAATTTTTTTTCCATAATGTGTTTAATTTTTTTGCCCAATCATTTTAAAAAGTTTTCGAGAAAACTTTTATTGCCAAGGAAACTCTAAATGAAGCTCCAAAACCTAGTTTTTCGTTTGAGTAGAGCCAGGTTTTCTCGGCCTAAAGGACCTATTTCATATAACAAATGTTACTTGATTGCGTTCTTTAACGTTATTTGATTACCTGAATCAAAAAGAGTGCCCGTTTTGGAACCTGATCTAAACTACATTTTATGATTGGATAAATTAGATATTTTACCACTGTAAAGTATTTAATATTAACCAATCATGATCCATCTAACTAACAACCCACTTATTTGTAAGTGCTGAAATTACTTGTAATTTCAGCACCAGAGAGATTTGAATTTAACTTAGAAATTAGTTGACTCTCCAAGAAGACTTCAGCTGCCGCAATAAACCAGTATACCCTAGATCTATTGAGCCTAGCAGAGACTAGTTAAACAACCTGAGACTAGATAGTATAAGAGTAAGATTAGGATCGGTATTAGACTAAGAAGTTGCACGAATCTATCCGGCCGAAAATAAGATAGCGTGACGAGCAGACGGTGTACCCTATCCGAAATTACTCTATGAGTTATACACTTCGGTCCTAACTCATCTGGTGCGACCATAAGTCTCGAACAAGACCTTAATAGCTTAGAATTAACCAAAAAATAGATTAGATTTTAGACAAAACATTTTTAAAATGTTTCACGACGATAATTTAATCGAAATGTCTCTACGACTCAATAGATCAAAGCCAATATTCCGAACGATAAGAGAACTACCCGGAATTGCAAGAAGACCTCGAACCAGAGACGACATACGACAAAGCAGAAACTTACCATATAGTTGTATGATAGTTCGGCAAAAGCCAACACAAACTTTTGTATTTAGAATACTACTAGCAATGAATTTAGATTTTCATTTGCAAACATAAAATATTGAAGTCAATCTTCAAAATCATTTCAGGCGCTAAACAAAATTATTAATATACAATAACGATTGATAAAAAGATCTCAGATCGTTTTCCTAAATTCTGCAGTAATATACAAAACATGTTTGAAAAATATTTATTGAAAAATCAAAATAAAAATTAGTAGCATGACAATAAATGGTTAAGTAATCATAAATCATCCTGTTGTTCCAGCTTCATCACCTAAACATTACAGCATTCATAAGCTCACTAATATCATAAAAACACTAAATCTTTTCTCTACACAAATTTAAATTATTTTAAACTTAAATTCACTTAAATTTAAAACCAGATCATCAAGGCTCATCCTTGGATCTTAAATTATTTTCTATTTAATTACATTTAAAACTTGATCATCAAGGCCTATCCTTGGATCAAAAAGAACAATTTTGTTCTCCCCCACCCACTTAGCTAGTGTCTAACGACCTCAAACGTCGATTCACTATCCAACCCTTTCTAAAAACCCAGGACTAACAGAAATTTTTGAATAAAACTAATCATTCAAATTAGGATAAACAGTGAAGAACTTCGGTTATTCATCCTTCACTTGATCCCCCCTCTTACCAGACCCAGGATAAATCTTAGACTTAGTAAGTTTAAAATAGTATCTAACGAACTAGTCGCGTTCTAATTATACCTGAACCTTGTGGATCGATTTAATATTCTCCAACCCTGAACACAATCACTACCCTTAAGTAAGATTAAGTAAGTTAACACCTTAGCTTATACTAGCCACGAGAAAGTAAAAAATCATTCTTCGGAATCGAGATACTTTTCTCCCCAACCCTGAACAAATAGACCCAGGTTAGGCTAACCAAAAAATCGTAAGGACTAACAGTCTAAGAAAATAGAAATCATTTAACAACCTTTTGCATCCGTCATCCTAAACCTTATGTCATTTAAAAACCTAGGAAATAAACAAACAATCGTTTTACACAATTGTGAAATAGATAACAAAAAATACGATCTTGTAATCACACCTCATACACAAACAGTTGGAAATATCAGAACAAAACGACAAACATTAAAAAGAAAAATAATAACCAAACAAAGACAAATAACACGAAAAAGATTTTCCAAAAACCGAAACGCATTTTCAGAATCAGAAACCAGCAGTTTAGACGAACTTTATAAATTAAAAGAATCTATAGATAAAAATTGCCCCATTCACGATCAATTATATTTTTCCGACTCAGAAACAACTTCAAATTCATCAAAAAGAGGAAAAAGAAGAATAAAAAAACAATATAAACACAAACCAGTACATATATACAATTGGAATCAACCAATTAGACACATCGATAGTTACATATTAACAGTCATCAAACGAAAAAATGAGCTCAACACACACCCCAGGTGAAGAAAGTCCAGATGATGATGATATCTTCCCCTTTATCGTAGATGCAACCACAGATAGAGGACAGCACATATTTTGCAAAAATTTACTCTTAAATTTGTTTGAACCCGGAGTCAGTCCATGTAAAACAGAGTTCCCAGATGTAAAAATCAAAAGACAAATTATCGATCACTATTTGAAAGATATATGCAACTTAACACAACAATACGGAATCTACTCCATACAATTCAGCTCACCAAACCAGAATCACAGCAAATATGTAATTCAAACAGACGACCTTGATTTAGAATTCTCAAAAGTATTCTCAGAATATATAAAAAGCATACAATATCATAACTCACAAAGAGCAAACTCCATATTCACCAATGAAGTTTTTGCAATAATATATAGTTATATCTCGATATTAGAAAACGAAATCCCAATCTCAAATGTCTCACCGACAGAAACATCTAAACATATAAGACTACGACATGAAATCACACTACTCTCTAGTTTTCTAAATATAATTAAAGAAAATTTCACTAAAGATGATGTTTCACAACATACAAAACATGACTTACAAAAAATCTTGGCATGGTTTATAATAGATTATTTCACACATAATCTAGATTTAATTTCACAAGCAAGAAAAAATTTTAGACCTCAAAACTCAAACGATGATACTGCCATCACAGAACAGTCAGACTATGTTTGGGACCCCGAATGGTCTCATCCCGCATTTATAAACATCCCACAATCAATCTCAAGTCAAGCAATAAGTACGATATCTTATGTAAGAGATTATGTAAGAGTAATACCATTAACCATTGATGCAACACCATTAAACTATAATACATTTTTACCTGATATGCAAAATAATAGTTTAAACTCCACAATCATACACAATGAAAACCTCAATGGAACTAGAAATCTCACCCAGCAAGATATCCAGACACCATCACACTTCATAAATGAAGAAATCGTACAAACAACAACTACACAACAAAGCATTTCACCGATACGTCCAAATTTAACAACACCAAGAAATACAAACCCTTCACAAACACAGGTAACCTTACAATCTACCGTTAAACCTTCGAGTGCCCCAAAATATTCAAACATGGATTATCAGACATACAGACCCATGACAATACCGTCAAAGACACGTAAAACGTTCACTAGAAACATTTTGCAGAACATAATTATAATTACACACATCCATCAAAAACAAATTATCCCCCACGAAAAATTTTTAATAATTACACAAGATCTCGAAACTGGGATAACCCAATGGCACAAACTAATTCAGTAAATTTTCAAACAAATTTACATCCTTCACAGGATCGTAGTGAAAACTATCCATTTTTTCAACAAAATAAAAATAAAAAACAAACATCTTATCAAATGGATTACTTATCCTCAGATGATGATTTTTTACAACCAGATATATTTGCACCATATAATCAAGAATATCGTGGACAAGGAGTACAGAAACCACATATAAATCATAGAATTTTTTCCCCACAATCGATAGATACACAAAATCAACAACCAATTCAGCAACAAAACCCAATTAATACACAATATTTTCAACCAATTCAGCAACAAAACCCAATGATCACACACTCGTATCAACCGACGCAAATGCAAAATGAAATACCACTCCCATATTATCTTCAACAACACGAAATAACAAGAAATCAACTTTCAAATTTTTCTCAAATGCCAAATGCAGCAGAATCATTACAAATGACAATGAATCCATACCTTATGGGTGGATCATCAATAACATCAAATAAACCTTTAATGGTATTCACAGGAACAGACCCTGAATATTCTGTAGAAGACTATTTAAATGCAGTAACAGCAAATTTGATTTTAAATATAGGACCTGAACCAATTAATACGCCACTACATCAAAACTGGATACATCGACGCACAGCGTTGATACAAACAACTTTAGACGGCGCAGCCCAAAAATGGTTTTCAGTATTGCCTCTAGAAATAAAATCAAATTGGAAGAGATTTACACAAGAATTTTCAAAAATGTTTGACTCCGAAAGAAACAAACAACAACAAAGAGTTTTATGTAATGAAATTCGCAGATTACCAAATGAAACCATCAAACAATTAGCAGTACGCATCGAAACACTAGTTCGAAAAGCATATTCATTAAATACACACGACTATAAAAACACAAAAATGACAGAAATCTTAATGATGACCTTAACACCTCAATTAAGAAAAATAGCAATAAAAAAGAGAGCATCCCATCCCTCCTCAATTCGAGAGCCCGATTTAGATTTCCGAAAACTAGTAGACAAACTAGAACAAGCAGAAATCACAATGAAACTCGAAGAAACAGAAAGTCTGAAATTACAATACGTTAACCGAATCGAAACAAATACCACAAGTATCAACAATATACAGGAATCAGATACAGACCTCGTTGAAAAAATCACTGAAATACTCAATATTTACGAAAAACACCCAAACTTTAAAGGCAAACCATCTTTCAAAAAATGGTGTAATTATTACCGACGTTACGGACATAGTATTTCTGAATGTAGACAAAAACAGCAAGACAATCAAAATAAACCTCAAAAATATAAAGAACCAAATAAATCATTCTATCAATACATGAAGAAAGATCAAAATCTACCAAACAAAAATGTATACAGCAACAACAGTTCAGGAAAACCACTACCGAGCAATACCAACTACACGAGAAATCAATCACCACATAACTCAAGTTATAGAGGAAGATCGCCAGAACGAAGAAATACACAAAATTCGTCACAAAATCACTACAATAGACAAAATAGTAGAAATAACTACTCCAGATCAAATTCAAATACAACACGATTTGTTTCTAGATCTAATTCCCAATCAAGAAATAATTACTATCCAAACAATCAATCACGAAATTCATCATACAATAGAAATAGAAACTACTCCAATAATCGGAATAGAAGTTATTCAAACAACCGAAACCAGAATTACCCGAACAATCGATCAAGGAATAACTCATATAATAGATCAAACTATAACAGACCAAACAATAATTACCAAAACAGATCACGAAATAATTCACAAAATCGACATTCAAGTTATAATAATCGTTATAGAAATTATTCCCAATCACCACACAGGAATAATAACCATTATAATAATTCTAACAATCGCCACAGAAGTAGTACACCTAAACATCAAAGAAATATTAATCAAGTACAATCAAACCCAGAAACAACATCAGACCCTCCAGGTATTGATGACACAGGAAATAACGAACTACAACTGAATCAAATAAACTGTGAATCATCAGAATCAGAAAGTGATACAGAAAACACTATCTCCATAAATATGATAGCAGTTGAAAATGATTACGAACCTATTATATATGAACAACCTTTTTCATCACATATATATGAAAATCAATTAGAACTCCTTCACAATTATTATATTGAACCCATCCATTCTACACAAACAACACAAGAAACAAACGAAATTAACACTACAAATCAACCCAATGAGAATGACAAGACAAAATGCTTAAATACAAATCACATCTATCAAAACATACAAAAAGAACAACCCAAAGAAAAAATTTGGACAATACCATTTCTTTTAGAAAGTCCAAGAAGTAAAGAATTTCAACCACCAGATCTTGAAATTGATTTTTTAATTGATTCAGGAGCAGAATCAAATATAATAAACAATCCCACATGGAATGAAATAAAAACCTTACACCCAAAGCTAACACCTCTTGAAACCTCCAGTAAACTAGCAACAGCACAAGGATCAACATTGGTAAACTATGGAAAAATTCAATTATCTCTTCTCCCCACAAGAACAATGGAGCAAAATAAAATTTTAACTAAACCATTTAAACAAATATTCCATATCACTGATACTAAACACAATATCATTGGAATACCATTTATCTCTAAAAATATACCAACAATCAACATATTAAACAGTAAAATACTAATCAAAGATAAATACACAAAAACAAAAGACACATCCCTAACATTTTTCCAAAGATTAAACAAACAACCACCATTCTTTTCAAAATTTTATCCAATATATAACCAACAAAGAAAACACCTGAAACCACTATCAGGAAACATATATAATTTTTCAATAAAACAAGTTCACCAATATGATAAAAAACAAAACAAACAACAACTCTATATGTCAGACTTTGAATTCAAACCTATCCATAAGTTTTTCAAAATCACAATCTCATCCATAAAATATTTGAAAAACTCGAATTCAGATATTATATCTCTACATGTATACAACAATACACCCTATCAAGTATCATTACCTTTAGGACTTTTAGGCTATTGCGAAACCAACGCTACGATATCACCAATACACGAAAAAGAATATCGCGTAAATAATATACTCCAATTATTAGATATTTGTCAATCCACAATTCTTAATGAAGAATTATCAATAAATAATATAATAAGTAACGAAAAAAGAAATACGGATTATTTCACAAAAACCCCATATTTCAAACCTACATTCAACATAAGTAACTACGCAGAGAATCAACAGAAATTTTTAACAATGTTTAACTTCCAACATTCACAAATAACACAAGACGAATTTGATAAATTAGCCAAACAGCTAATCAAATATTCATCAGTCTATGCAACATCCAAATTTGATGTTGGCAAAATCAGCTCATCACTACATCTCCCATTAAAACCAGATGCAGTTTTCAAAAAACAAAGAGCAAGTAAAGTACCAATTCACTTACACGATAAAGTGAACAGATTACTCGACATTTTAGAACAATACAACATTATATCACCAGTAAATAAAGAAGAACAACCAAAAGGTAACACATTTATCAACCCTGTTATCATTCTAGCCAAAGGAGAATCATTAAAAATCGTTCTCGACGCTAGATACCTCAACTCACACATAGATGAATCAAAGTGTAATTGGCCTATTGAACCAATACAAGTTATTTTAACAAAAATAAACGGAAAATAATTTACAACCGCAGATATGAATAGTGCATACAATCAAATGCTATTAGATGAACAATCGCGACGTTTAACACAATTTGTTATTGAAAACCAACAGTATGAATTCAACCGCTTATTCTATGGAATATCCATAGGACCAGCAGCATTTTCAGCTTTTATGAGCAAAATTTTTCGACCACTAATACTCAAGAAAAACGCAATCACCTATTTAGACGATGTTTTTATGCAATCACAGACTAAAGAAGAAATGTTCAATGTTTTAGAACAATATCACCAAATACTTCAGAACGAAAATCTGAAGGCCGCCCCCGATAAATCACACTTCTTTTTAACACGAGTAAAATTCTTAGGACATAATATAGAAAGAAAAACAATCACCCCATTAAAATCACGCATTGACGCTATTCAGAAACTCCAACCATCGACAAATAAAAAGAAAATCCAAGAATTCCTTGGAATGCTAAACTTTTTAAGCAAATATGTTTATAAAATGCAATTATATCTAAGACCATTCTATAATATACTTAGACAGCAAAACAATTTTGAATGGAATACAGAACATCAAGCACGATTTGAAGAAATTAAAAAACTTCTAACTGAACAAATTTCGAATACAATTCCAGATCCAAATCAACCATTCTACGCAATGTGCGATGCTTCGAACTTTGGCATCGGCGCAGCGTTATTACAATCACATAATGGTACAAACAAAATGAACCTTATATCAGCAAATTTTCGATTATTCACTCAAGCAGAGCTAAGACTCTCAACCCTAATGAGAGAATGTACAGCCATAATCTATACACTTACAGAATATGAATTTCTGATACTTGGATCAAAACATCCAACAGTTCTATTCACAGATCACAAACCAATCATTTTTCTCTTCACACAAAAATCCAACCCAAATCACCGAGTTTACAGATTTCAATTAATTCTAATGAAATTTCCAAACTTACATATAGTTTGGACAGCAGGAAAAAATCTTGCATTACCAGACACATTAAGTCGAAATACACCACCTGAATTACTTACACGTAAAACTACAGTTGAAATACCTAAAAATATAAAATTCTACCTTGCAAAAAACGAAACATCACCCCGACTAGAATGCAAATATGCAGTAAAAACTGACGTTGAACAATCACAGATAAATAATCTACAACACTTTCCACTTTATTTAGATTGTCAAAATAACCACTACGAAGTTGATCTACTTGGAACATCAACTTTTAAACCAATCCCATACTCACAATGGATAAAAAATAACACCCAACAAAAAAGAGTAAAACAACACTCGCATAAAAAAGACCTTTTTCCACTAATTGAAAAAGAAAACCTAACTGATAAAATAAATTTATCAGGACCACAAACAAACGATTCAAAATACACAATAAATCAAGTTTTTGACCTCCATGACCCACTTGATACAATACCCTTATCTAAATCAGAAACGCAGCAATGATTTTTCCACACTTATTACTGTGCAAAACAAAGTCCGAAATTGATGGATCTTTATCCAAAACAATAGCAAGGCGACTTAAGCAATGGCAAGACGGAGACCTGGATGGACTATATAACGAAGGAAAGGCGCTGCAAATGCGCTTGTTGAAAGGAAGTAGAAGAAAAATTGAAACTGAAGCACAACAGTTCAACAAACGAATGAACACTGGAAAAATATCAAGCGCAATTGCAAAACTAACAGACACATCTAAAGGCGTTCTCTTGCTCGACGAGATTGTCAAAGGTAAGACAGTTGAACAGACTCTCATAGAGAAACACCCACCATCTGAACCAATTAATGAGAACTATATTACACCAGTCTCAAACGAAACAATTCCTTTCCATCCATCGATATTTGATCAGATAAACGGTAAACATATCAAGAAGGCAGCCATGAGAACGCACGGATCGCATGGACCATCTGGCCTCGATGCGAATGAAAAGAGACGTATTCTAACACACTTCGGGCAACAATCAGTTGAAATTTCAAAAACAATTGCTAAAATTGCCAAAAAACTGGCCACAGAAGAACTAATTCCAGAACTAATGGAACCATATAACGCATGCAGATAAATACCCTTAGATAAGAATCCAGGGGTAAGACCCATAGGCATAGGAGAAGTTATGCGTAGGATAATAGGGCGAACAATAACTAAATGCTTAAAAAACGAACCCATGTCGCTCGGTTCAAACTACCAACTCTGCCTAGGACAAAAATGTGGCATTGAATATGCAATCCACACGCTAAGAGATCAATACAGCAAAACTTCCGCCGATGCTGTTTTAGTGATAGATGCCGAAAACGCTTTCAACTCGCTGAACCGAAAGCTGGCATTAAAAAACATCGAAAAAACATCGAAAATACTCCAATCCATCTAAACTATTCGTTAACAAAAAAACAATCTACTCTCAAGAAGGGACAACCCAGGGGGATCCACTAGCAATGGCCATGTACGGTCTAGCCATAATACCCCTCATAAAACTCTTATCAGTAGACGATGTAACCCAGAAATGGTACGCAGACGACGGAAACGCAGTCGGTAAATTAAGCAATCTACGAACCGTCCTCGATAAAATTGTATCACTGAATAAATTTTTCGGCTACCACGTGAAAGCATCCAAATGCCAACTCATTGTCAAAGATGAAAAATTCGGTGAAGCTCAGAAAGTTTTCGCAAATACAGGAATCACTATAAAGGCAGAAGCCCGAGTGCTTGGTTCAGTTATAGGAACAGAATCTGAATGTAAAAAGTTCCTCGAATTGAAACAGAATGAGCAAATCAAAATTTTGAAAAAACTAACCAAAATTGCTAAAACCTCCCCTCAAAACGTTTATGACTGCTATACTAAAGGAGTTCAAGAAAAGCTTTCATTTATTGCCAGGACAACGCCTAACACTATGGAAAACTTAGAAATATGTGAACAATTATTACCTAACCTAGTCGGTAAAGACACTTTAAACCCCCAGTTCCGTAAGATATCTTCCTTACCCCTTAAAATGGGCGGACTTAACATCAAGCTGCCATCCGATCATGAAAACTACCTAGAATGGTCTGGTAGTAGAAACATCACTGGTACTGGAATCTCAAGATCCTATTACAGCAGTAACACAGCAAGAAAAAATATGTACGAAAATCAAAAAATTGAAAACTGATAGAACAAATCGAAAAAAGACAAACCTCATTAACTCCTTAAATGAAACAGATAAATACGCAATCGACCTGGCCTCTGAAAAGGGAGCCTCTAACTGGCTCAATGCTCTACCACTGAGCAGATACAACTTCAACTTGAATAAATCAGAGTTCAGAGATGGTATTTACTTAAGATACGGATGGGAACCAACCAAAACCCCACTCACATGTGCATGTGGTGCTGAATTTAACTTGACACATGCGCTTCACTGTGCAAAGGGTGGTTACACACACATAAGACACAATGAAATCAGAGACACATTCGCCAACCTCATGAACGAGGTTTGCCATGACGTCGAGATTGAGCCGAAACTTCAGCCGTTGCAAGGCGAAAGCTTTTTCAACAAGTCAACTACAACTGAAGATGAGGCACGACTTGACATTAAGGCAAACGGACTCTGGGGTTCATGATTCAGCCGCGCTTTCTTTGATGTGAAAATTTTCAACCCCCATGCCAAAACATCGCGAAAACTGCAGAAGGATGCATACAAATACCACGAAACGCTGAAGAACTCCAAATATCAGCAAAGAATTTTAAACGTAGAGCAGAGTAGCTTCTGCCCGCTAATTTTTGGATGCACCGGTGGCGCTGCTCCAACAGCCACGCGGACGATGCAGCGATTGGCCGAAAAACTAAGTGAAAAAAGACAAGAAAGCTATCCAGAATCTATAAACTACATAAGAACTAAAATAAGCTTCGCGCTCCTCAGGAGCTCTATACTTTGTATAAGGGGGCGCAGATCGCCACGAAAAGTTCAATTTATCGACAACTCCATAAGCGCTATTGTAGAGGAAGGACGGCTAAGATAAATTAACATTATGACGATGCATTTAATGCTGATTTATGACTTCATTGCTGATATATATGCATTTTTATATCGCTGGTACCGTAACTAAACGGAAGGGCCCCTTTTGTAATTTAATTTTTTTTACTTTATGGACTGGCTAAAGTACATAAAAAAGATAGGCCGCTACGACCGGTCCTCTCTCTACCGGGTAGTTTTTATGAGAAATTGAAAAAAAAACACAAGCGAAATTTTTTGATAAAATCGAGGGTGCGAATATTGAGAATATTTCATTATCAATTCCATTTATGATACATCTAAGATATTTTTGTAAGGAACGGTTCACACCTTCAACTAAACCATTAGCCCATGGGGCATGTGATGTTCGGGGTTTGTGTTTTATGTTATAAAGGTGACATAGTTTGATGATTTCATAGTTTATGGACTCAGTACCATTGTCTGTGACAAGGATTTCTGGTAGTCCAAATTTCGCTATCCAAAAATCATAAAGTGATGTATATGCAAAAAAAGCTTTACAATAGGGTACAGGATTGAGTGCTACATAATGAGTAAATGCATCAACTATTTCCATTATATATGAATTTCTTTCTGAGGAGGGCGATATAGGGCCTTTTGTGTCAAATGATATCCTGTAGTTGAAATATAAATTTTGACCTTCAAACTCTTGTTTTTTTTTTGCTAACGGTTTTTAGTATAGATATGGTTTATTTAATTGACATATTTTGCATAAGTCTTTTATCCCAATTGGTGCATTTGGAAAGTAGATATTTTGAATGAATTCGAGTATGTTTTTTCTGATCCTGCATGTCCTTTTGTATTAAGGGAAAGTGAAATGTGAAAAGCTATTAAAATCATACTCAATGGTAGGCGGGTACTTTTATACATCGTAATCCATGATGAGTATGGTATTGGTTCAAATGTAGATTTTCCTCATAAATGTACTTCATAGTGGTTGTTTTGGATCAAGTTATAGTGCAAAATGTTTAAAATTATTTATTTTTGTCATGTCGCGATTGGTTGCTACTGCATACTTGCATTCAATCGTGGTGATTTTTTGTCTTTTGCAAGGAAAAAGTTTATATTTTGTGGTATTTCTAGGGTTGTTTTCCGTATTCTCATTGAGGTGGTGGGTTTCAACTGAGCGTGTCCGGTAAGGCAAGGTTTTTCCCTGCAATCCAAACTATATGTGGGTTTGGAAATTTCACTATGATAAGTTGAAATCTATAAACTCTATGGTTTCGATTTGATTTTTGTGTAAATAGAAATGCTGGATGTTTTGATCCAAGGATTAAAAGTTCATATTCTGTGAGAGTATGTATATTGGCTGTAAATTCTCTCGTAAGCGTAGAGAGTCTTCTGCATGCGTAAAAAGTCTTGAAATAACCGATATAAGGTTCATTTTGCTTGTACCTTTATGTGATTGTAAGAGTGCAGCGCCATTTCTAAAATCTGAAGCGTCACACATGGCATAGAGTGGTTGATCTGAATCTGGAGTTGTATTTGAGATCTGTTCTGTAAGAGGAGGATTTTTGTTTCATCAAAACCTATTTGAATTTCCGATATCTATTCAAAACTATTTTGTGGTCTGAGAATATTATAAAACGGTCTTCTTATAAATTGCTTTTTATAAACATATTTACATAAAAAAATTATAGGGAGTTCTCGGATTTTCTTTCTTATTTGATGGAAGTTGAAGCTTTAAAAGAGCATCAATTCAAGAATTGAATGGAGTAATTGTATTACCTTCAATAATATATCCAAGGAATTTGACACTAGTGAAGAAAATATGTGAAGTATCTGGGGCTGCTTTTATGTTTTCTTTTAGTAAAAACTGGTGTGTTTTTTTTTGCTAATATTTTCAACTTTTCTTGCTTTGTTTGTGATTGCATAAAAACATCGTCAAAATATTTGATAACATTTTTACTTCGAAATAGTGGTCGAAAAATTTTGCTCATGAAAGCTGATAAGCTGCTGGTCCTATGGAAATTTGATAGAAGAGTCAATTAAATTCGTACTGTTGATTTCCAACACGAATTTTGTTAGTCGTCCTGAAGTTCTTGTATTTTTGTTGTGTCTGATTCCGGAAGTACGTTTCGTGTCTTTGAAAGTTTTTAAATAATTTTGTTTTTGTTTCGCTATTATTGTCTTTTTTGATCTAATATAACTTATTGTTTATTTATGTGGTGAGTAGTAGAAGAGTGAGGCGATCAGGAGGAGAGAGGGGGGGGGTGGTTGCTGACCCCCATGTATTAACATAGGCTATAGAGTATCCGGTCAGCACCCTATGTATTAACATAGGCTATAGATTTCCCCTGTTTTGAGGCTATAGGTTTCATAGTTTCCGATGGTAGGATGGTCAGTTTCAAAAATTTTTCCCGAATTTTTTGGAGCTCTATTTTGCCGATGTTTGCGTTTTTTAGCTTTTTCCTACGATTTGAATAATTTGATTATTGTCCTACATGTTTGAAACTAAGAGAAAACTATCTAAATTATCTAAATTTTTACTGAAACCAAACGAAATTTCGACAAAAAAATCATAAAAATTGGAACCCTTGATAGCTGAGACATTTGGAACCTTTGCTCAGATGAGAAGACCAAGATTGTTGAGTAGTTGAATCTATTGTGACCCGCGAATAGCTGGCGTGATTGAGATCATTCAGTAGCTGAGACTTTGGACCCTTGATTAGATGCGACGACTGAGACCCTTGAGTAGCTAAGTTTGTGAGGGCTCTTCATCTGCTGCAAAGATTGGGACTCTTGAGTAGCAGAGACTTTGGGAAACTTTGATCAGCTTAGAAGAACAAGGTTTTTGAGTAATTGAACAAGGTTTGTGAGACGTTGGGATCCGTGAATAGCCTAGATGATTAAGGACCTTGAGTAGCAGAGACACTTGGGACCCTTGATTAGCTGAGAAGATTGGAACTTTGAGTAGTAGG
Source organism: Symsagittifera roscoffensis (assembly GCF_963678635.1). Taxonomy (NCBI): domain Eukaryota; kingdom Metazoa; phylum Xenacoelomorpha; order Acoela; family Convolutidae; genus Symsagittifera; species Symsagittifera roscoffensis. The sequence goes on from NW_026971152.1 coordinate 44,358, forward strand.
CTGAGGGATCTTTTATTAGAAGGTTTTTGAGTCCCTTGATTAACAGGGAAGTTAGCTGAGATATCCTTGAGATGATGAAAATTGGGGTCCTAGCTTGAGATGATGAAAATTAGCTAGGAAGATTGGGACTCTTGACTAGTTGACTGAGGAACCTTTTTGGTAGATGAAGCCATTGGGACTCTTGAATAGCTGAAAGATCGTGTCTCTTGAGTATTGACTGAAGGATCCTTGAATGGATGACATTTGGGACCCTTGAACAGCTGGGAAGACTGGGACTCTTGAGTAGCAGAAACATTCGGACCCTTTGATAAAATGAGAAGGTTGCGATTCTTGAGTAGTTGACTGAGGGAACTTTGGGTAGATGGAAATTGGGGCCCTTGATTAGCTAAGAAGTTTGGGACCCTTGAGTAGTTGACCGAGGGAAGTTTGTGTAGATGAAGCTATTAGGTTCCTTGAATAGCTAGCAAGATTGAGACCCTCGAGTAGTTGACTAGTTGACTGAAGGATCCTTGAGTAGATGATTTTTGGACCCTTGAACAGCTGAGAAGGTCGGCAAATGAGTACTTGACGACCGAAGGTATGGAACTCTTGAATAGCTGAGAAGTCTGGGAATCTTGAGTAGTTGATTGAGGGATCCTCGAGTAAATGACTTGCGGGACCCTTGATAGAATGAAAAGATTAGGATCATTGATTAGTTGGCTGAGGTACCCTTGAGTAGATGAAAGTTTGGAGCAGTGAATAATTAAGATTAGAAGATTGGGACTCACTGGGTAGAGGAAGCTATTGGGAACTTCGAAAATCTAGGTAGATTGAGACCCCTAAGTAGTTAACTTAGAAGCCTTGATTAGATGTCTATTAGTGCCCTTGAAAAGCTAGGAAGATTGGGACCCTTGGAAGTTAGCTGAAGGATCCTTGAGTAGATAATATTGGGGCCCTTTATCAGCCAAGGAGATTGGGACTCTTGAGTAGTTGACTATGGGATCTTTGGCTAGATGAAGCTATTCGGACCCTCGAAAATCTAGGAACATTTGACCCTTGAGTAATTGACTGAGGGAGCCTTGAGTAGATATCTATTGGGACCCTTGAACAGCTAGGAAAGATTGGGACCCTTGAGTAGTTGGCTGAGGGATAATTGAGTAAATGACTTGCGTGACCCTTGATAAATGAGGAGTTTGGGACCCTTGAGTAGTTGGCTGAGGAATCCTTGAGTAAATGACTTACGGGATCTTTGATAAAACGAAAAGAATTGGACCCTTGAGTAGATGACTTGCGGGACCCTTCGTAAAATGAGAAGATTGGTTGAGACCCTTGAGTAGTTGACCGAGGGACGTTTGTGTAGATGGAGGCTATTGGGACTCTTGAATAGTTAGGAAGATTGAGACCCTAGAGTAGTTGAATAATGGAACTCTTGAATAGCTGAGAAGATTGGGAAACTTGAGTAGTAGACTGAGTAATCCTTGAGTAAAGGGCTTGCGGGACCTTTAATAAAACGAGAAGGTTGGGACCCTTGAGTAGTTGGCTGAGGAATTCTTGAGTAGATGAAAATTTGGAGTGTTGAATAGCTAAGAAGATTGGGACCCCTCTGGGTAGAGTAAGAAAGCTAGAAAGTTTGAGACCCTTAAGTAGTTGACTTAGGTAGCCTTGAGTAGTTATCTTTTGGTGCCCTTGAAAAGCTATGAAGATTGGGACCCTTGAGCAGTTGGCTGAGGTACCCTTGATCAAATGAGAAGATTAGGACCCTTGAAAATCTGGCTGAGTGATACTTGAGTAGATGAATCTTCGGAGTCTTTATTGGCTAAGGAGATTCGAACCCTTGATTAATTGACTGAGAGTCCTGTGGGTAAATGGAGCTGTTGGGACCCTTGAAAAGCTTGGAAGATAATGGGATTTTTGAGGGGGGATGATTCGTTCGGTTCACTTCAAATGATTGGTCGCCTTTATTTAGACTGTTTCAAGTATCTTAAGTCAAGAATCTTAATTTATCTTTGCTCTCTTGCTCATTATCTTATAAATAGAATATCTAAATTTTACCAATTTTGGCGTTAATTTACCGCTTTTTACCGTCTTGTGATTGATAATTCATATAGTCGAGACTAAAAACTGTGACTTTTTAGCAATTTTTATGCACATTCAAACGCTACTTGAAATTTTAATACTTTTAATTTAAGAACGTTTATCTACTACGCAAAATACCAACCTTTTGTACCTCCATCAACCCCTGATTTGATTAAAACTTTTGCCCGGTACAGTTATTTGAAATTCAGGGGCTCGAAGTACCCGATAAGGTTTCCATGGGTGAATTGGATCGGCCACAAGACAGCTAAGAAGGGATTCCACATTGAAAAGCCAAACTTCGGAAACTGCTCAAGAAAACACGCAACTAGCCTAATCAAACTCGAATACTCATTTTGTAAGGCAATAAATCATCCCGGTTCTTGTGTCAAACAGCTATAGACGAATAGTAGTGGCAAAAATATGTCCAATATTACATATATATACCTGAAAATTTGGGCTTATACATCACCTTTTATCGAAAAAGTGGGATTTTTTCCTTTTGTGCGTCGGGGGGATTAGAGTTGCTTCAACAATACAACTATCTCGGAGGAACTCAAACCTTCTATCATTGTGAAATAAATCCATTCAAAACTAAGAGTTCAATTTTGATCATACTACTGTCCACAAGTAGAATGGCAACTGACGCGGCTAAGGGCACACTATGTACCTATGCGGCCTTAAATAGAGTCTACCCGATAGATGAGAACAGTTTGCAGATGCAGTCCTATACCAAGGAGGCTAAGGGGTCTGAACACTTCCAGTGGGTGAAGAACAGAAGGGGGCTCAAGTTCACATTCTTTCCACCTTCTATTGTAGTTAGGAGTAAGCTATTTAAGCTGTGACGAGGTACGGATCTTAAATTATCTCCTTAATTGGTTTCTATTTTTATGAACAAGTATCCAGATTTTACCAGTTTTGGCGTTAGTTTACCGCTTTTCATGATATTCTTGTGATTGATTATTTACGCCATGATAATACTAGATTTACGCATCCGTTGTTTTCTGAATAAATCAATCACCCTTGTCGGTAGAGGTCAAAAAAGATCGAATGGAGTTTTTAATTCATACCCTTTCAATCGTTAACGAAAAGTAATTGTTTCGAAGAAAAACCGTTTGAAGTTTAAAAATATTGAAGGTTGGCTTTCGCGTTTTTCGACAATATATTATATGCAAAAATTAGCTAGAGCTCGTCAAAAAGAACTCGACCTATTTTCATTTCATTTTTCTTGAGGTTTGCAGAAAAAAAAGCTTTGGTGATTCTCAAAATTAAATACTGTCGCATTCGCTCAGCCCCACCTCAAAAAAATCCGAAGCAAGGTTTTTTAAGCATTTATTTCTTCGTCTCAAACTCGACATGGTATTTTTTATTACATAAACTTGGGTCAGGGTAAGGTTTTGTGATTAAATATGGGGTTGGGATCTAGATTCGTTTGTGTTATGATAAGTCTGTCAATGTTGCTGCGCATATTTCGATTGGTTGATCGCCGGGCGATTGTTGAGATTGCCAGTCGCGTTGGGTGGATTGCAACTCCCGTTGATTTCTTCGCCCCGATGTCGGCTGTTATTCGATACAGGGGGGTGGGCAGACGATCTGGTTCTCAAAATCGGGTTGTAGCAGGGAATGACCTTGGAGATGATCTGTTTGTATGCCCTTCTGAACCCACTGTGGGTGACTCCGTAGATGAAGAAATTGATAGCCGAGTTGAAATGGGCCCACAGGTCGAAGCAAAGTATCAGCTCTAACACAAAATTGAAAACAATAATTGATAACTCAAATTCAGTTATGTTAATTTCTTATTTAATAGGTTTGTGTAATCAAAGTACTCTGTTATCAGAAATATGGCTCCTTCATCGGCCTAAAGAGTTTATCAGGTGTTCTTTTGATTTAAAAAAAAACAATGATTTTAACAAGCAATATGATTTTTTCCGATGTTTGAAGGTGAATGGCAATTTACGGAGCAAGTTTTATATTCAAAAGTTTTTTGCTAAATATTTAAACTTCACATGCAGAGATGAAAACGTTGTCAAGCTTTTTATCGTCCGGAGACTTCTGAAAGCAATTTTATATTCAATAATTGAAAAAAAAATTGAAAATGACGCAGATTTCAATCGCTGTGCCTCAAGCGTAGTGGGTTGACTTAGAAGAGGATAAAATGCCCCCCCCCCCCCAAACCCCCCCCCCCACATTGCTAGACATTGAGACATACCGAGAGGCATGAAGTTGTAGACATCTAGTTTGAGTCCCTGAGTGAGGACTATGAATGCATAGGGGAGCCAGGTGAGAAGAAAGGCTACGTAGATGGTGGCCAGCGAGACCAGCATCTGCTTCTGGTCCTTCTGCCGACGACTGCTCAGCTGGCCCAGAACTCCGGCTGCTACAAAACATGGACACTGCGGTCGAGAGGTTTTGGCTTTATGTTTAAAAAATGATGATAGGACATGTTTTCATCATAATCGATAACTTTTGCTATCAACGACCATTTAGAAAAAAAAGAAGGCGAACTCGACGATTAATGATTTTATCACAAAGTGGAGGCATATCAAAGTGATTATCATAAGAGGCGGACCCCCCAATCAAGAATGTAGCAACCTCACCACCTCAGAGCTCCCCTATGTTACAATCAATTTAAGCAAATTGTCACCGAGTAATCTTGAAGGCGCTTTAGCACCAACCTACACTAATTTTGAGAGCTATGCGTCGCTCAGAAAATGAATTTTTTCACATCGTTCATCACGTGGCGAAAAAAGCACTTTTAGTTCAATTTTGGCCGCGAACTTTTCTTAAATAAGGTCATGATTTACTTTATTATCGCTACTGGGTCTTTTGTATTTAGTTTTTGTACTGCTATTGCATAAATTGTGTTGTGCTGACGTCGTAGTTCAAAAATAGCGATTTAAGTTTGAATTTTGCATTAATTTAATTTTAAACTGGTTGAGAATTCGGAAATTTTCAATTAAAAAATGTTTTACTTTTTTAAAGTTTCCAATTGTCCGGCACCGAAAATTCGATTGATCATTCAAAATGAAAATTCGAAATGGATAACGATTGATCATATCATATTGGATTTCAAAATTCTGCTTCTCTGAATTTGAAATGAATTCATAAAAATAGTATCAAAGGGAGGACCCTTTGGGTCGGCAGTGGGTCGAACCCCTGAGGGGGGAAGAGGGCATCTGCCCCGCCCCCTAAATCCGCTCCTGATTCAAAATGATATATACGGCTACTATTTTTTGAAGAAACCGAAAATCATTCTCGATCGTATATAATCAATAATTTTCAACTCATTTTCCAATTTTTTTTTCGAAAAAAGGTAATCCATTTTAATCGATTTAATAATTAATAATTTTTGTGAGCTATTTTCTTTTATTCATAATCATTTTTAAACTAAGTTAGTTACTTTTTTGTCGAACTAAATTTCACTTTTTATGAAATTCAATCGCGTTTTTTTTTCATCATTTTCTCTTATTTCGCTGTTCTTTGTCTTCTTCAGCTCTATTCGCCATGCTCACAATGCACCCCTTGCCCATGTTTGCCCCTGCCCTATAGATACAGTTATTTATTTCCCTTGCGCGCACTTTCCCCCCTCATCCTCTCAATATTAAATCTGGATGGACGTAGGGAGTGGGGTGTAATACGGTAAACGTAGGGTTTAAAATGTTGGGTTTCTGATGTTGCAGTCTAGTGTGGAGTTTCTGGCTGCGGGTTTTAATGGTTGGAGGTAACGTCGGGTGAGGGGCGTCGGTGGGGCGTAGATGACGTGGGGTAGACGAGGGGAGGGGGGATAGACGATATACGCGTGCATTCGGGCTCGAGTTGCAGAAAGCTGCAAACATTAGAGTAAACCTTTCGCATCTACAAAAAAAATCATTTTTTTGGTTAAATCTTGATTAGCCCCTCAATCATACATTAACTAGCTTTTTAAAAAGCCTGATCAATAAGAAATAAATAAGCATAAATTTAAGTCGAACTTTTTCTAATCAATCAAATCAATTTTCAGAGCTCTTCCTAGACAGTATAAAGACCCTTTTCTGACAGAACTTTCTGCTCCCTAGGTGCCCGTTTCTTAAAAACAAGCAGGCATAATTGCCGTTCGTGGGAGGTTTTTGGGAGGGTTAACAAAAAGGTTGCTTCTGTCAGCGCGACTTCCCCCTCAAATTTAATATGTATTGGCTCCAACGGTAGGGCTGGTCGAGGAAACACTGGACTAGTAAAAAAGGACCAAAAGTGAGGTTTTGGGTGGCGAGGGTTGAAATTCCTGAGAGTGAGACGCCCCCTTCCATCTCAAATTTTCCCCTGGATAAATCAAAATTAAAGTGCTGAGAGATGAGCCTACTGCTCAATATCTGAACAGCATTTAGTTCACATATCATGGTCAAAGAAAAATCGATACTCATAATATTTAACAGAAAAAAGATTAATATGTTTCTGTGTGGGAGAATCATTATTGTTGTTCCGACTTTCATTACGAAAGTAACGGAATATTTGTGCTCGGGGTGGGTTTTTTTTCTTCGGACAAATTTCGAATTTTTAACTAGCCATTTCTGACGGATTTTTTTTATATCATTCAAAAAGTATTGTTGTCCTGAGCTTAAATTTGAAAAGATATCTCACCTGTGATCATTTTTCGTAAAGTTACGGGGGTTTAAAGATTGCCATTTTGGCCAATTTGGGACAATGAACGCGCGATATATTTCGCGCTATTAACGCGTAAGCGGAGATTTAACCCGTCTTAGAAATCGTTCCAAAATGGTTGAAAGAAGCTTATTTGCCATAATTGATTTGTTACAAGGAGCGAGATCTATCCTTTGATACTTTATATGGCGTGTGATGGGGATGATTTTCTTGAAAATTTTCAAATTTTAGAAAAAAAAACTTAATTTTACTTTATTACATTTAATTTTTTTTAGGTTATTACTGCTCCATAAACCTTAAAAAGCAGTTGGAACATACAGGGCTTCGCCTTGATACGAGCAGTCTTGTTACGACTTTCGTAACGAAAATAACGGAATATTTGTGCTCGGGTGAGTTTTTTTCTTCAGACAAATTTCGACTTTTTAACTAGCCATTTTTGACGGAATTTTTTTCCATCATTCAAAAGGTATTGTTGTCCTGAGCTGAAATTTGAAAATTTATTTTACCTGTGATCCTTTTTGGTAAAGTTATGGGGGTTTAAAGAGAGCCATTATGGCCAATTTGGGACAATTAACGCGCGATATATTTCGCGCTATTAACGCGTAAGCGGAGATTTAATTCGTCTTAGAAATCGTTCTAAATTGATTGAAGGAAGATTATTTGCCATAGTTGATATGTTACTACGGGCAAAATTTACCCATGTACTCTAAATGGCGTTGGGGGACGATTTTCATAAAATAAATTTCTAATTAAAAAGTTTCATTCATTTTTTATTGCTTTTAACTTTTTCATGTTATTACTGCTCCATAGACTTTAAAAGGCAGTCAGAACATTAAGGGATTCGCCTTGATACGAGCAGTCTTGTTCTTATATTTACTTGCGGCGCAGAAATTTTTGGCATTAAGAGAACTTTGTAGTTCTGGATTTTGGACCTTATGTTATTGGAAGAGCTCGAAAAATAAATCTGGTCGGCCCAAAGAGGTCATCAAAATTTTCGCTTATTGACTATAATCACAACATTTGTATATGATTGTTTGATATGAAATACTTTTGGTCCGTTGTAATGTCTCGGGTGACGTTTAGTTCAATCTGCAGCACATCGAAGGGTCATTTAGTTCAGATCCATGTTCCAATCAACCCGCCGTAACAACCCTATTGTTCACACTGCACATATAAACTTCATTTTTTAGTAAATTAAACTGTATTATTGTACACGCATTGGTCCAATTTGCTTTTTTGTTCCGACTTCCGTAACAAAAATAACGGAATATTTGTGCTCGGGTTGTTTTTTTCTTCAGACAAATTTCGACTTTTTAAGTAGTCGTTTTTCACGGAATTTTTTCATTCAAAAATTATTTTTAACCTGAGCTCAAATATAAAAAAAATTACTTGTTATTATTTTTGTTAAGTTATGAGTGTTTAAAGAAGGCCATTTTGGCCAATTTGGGACAATTGACGCGCGATATAATTCGCGCTTTCAACGCATAAGCGGATATTTAACCTGTCTTAGAAATTGTTCCAAATTGGTTGACAGAAGCTTATTTGCCTAAATGGATATATTACGAGGGGCAAAACTGTACTTTATCTTTCGTGTGGGGGGATGATTTTCACAAAAACTTCAAATTAAAAATTTATTTATTTATTTATTACAATTTTTTTTTATGGTTTTACTGCTCAATAGACCTTAAAATGCAGTCCGAAAATTCAGGGCTTCGCCCTGATACGAGCAGTCTTATTGGATTTACAGGTCCATTTTCATTCCAAGTGTCTCTGAAAAATGAGTGCTTAATAAGAAAACGAACACCAACATTTTGAAGCAGTGCGATAAATCTGAATGTAGCAGAAAGTGATGACAACCATCGGGACTCCAAGTGCCAAAATGGTATAGAATGAGACATTGAACCACCTCTCGCCCCCCTGTGTGTAACTGCAGAACAAGTAGAGACCCACATATTTGTGACCCCCCAGGCCGGCTAGACTGGGCACATCTAGAAGGAGAGTGCAGGACCAGATGAGAATGATGCAAGCCAGGGTGCCTTTGAAGCTGAAGATTTTGTTGTAGATCGTGTGTTTGCAGATGAAGAAAAATCTGAATTTATTTTCACACATTTGCTTTAGTTTATAAAAGGGCCATTAGGTGTGCTCGGCTACTGATATTCAAATGAGATAAAATTTTCAAAAAAACTGATTATCATAAAATTTTTTGCGCATCCGCTGGGAAACTTAAAGATACCCGCATCCAGTTTCAAGCGTTAATAATCGATTATATTATGATTTTGGTACCAATCTTACTAAAATTGAGAAAAAATTTTTTTAATCAATTATTAATTGATTGTATTCTCTCTTTTTTTTCACAAACCGCGGGAACCTTTCAACTAATACAAAAGGATCTCTATGAAACTTTTGTTTCGTGGTATAACTTTATGTTCAGATGAACCAAAGTGTGACAAGACATCTCGCTTGTAGAGATTTTGTTATTGAGAGAAAAATAACCCATGAGCCCATGAGACGTAATTAAAGTGTACTTTTCGTGTTACAAAATTCTGATAAAATAAGAGAGTATAATCGATAAAAATCGATTTTAATTGTTATTAAGTGTTTTTTGAATGAACTGTAATCAATTATAATAAATTCTAATAGATTTTAATCTCATGGAAAACCAGTTGTATTATTGCCAAAAATCATCATAATAATCCGTTATAATTGCTTGCGTCTAAACTTGAATGCGGGTCGGGCTTTTGTGAACAAAAATTTGTTGATTTTTTTTCGGTTTCAATTTCGTCATTAAAATTTTTCTTCAAGCACAAACAATGATAGAATTTAGGTTCGTAGCTCTGAATTTTTCGACCAAAATCTTAAAAAACTTCAAAACAATTTTTTTTTTCGAATCAGTGTCCACTTTTTTAGTCTGATGAATGAATCTGAACGAAAACCTAAGACTCAAGTATATTCGATGGTAATAGTAAAATAAGCGGATGCTTCTTAACAATCTCACCTCCTCCTCTGTGGTATCTGCTTGAGAATCTCCACTACTATGAATAAATACAGTAAATTAGCGCTAGAGCTTTGTATTGAGAATTATAATTTTGCTGCTTTCTGGTTGGTCAAAAATTCGACTTATTTAATCTACTGAACAATCTCCCCCCTTTCTGAAAAAAGGGGGGCGATTGTTAAGCAGATCCAAATAAGCATATTGGACGACAGTTTTTCTTCAAAAACTAACTAAAAAAAAAACAAAAAGAGTTTTTATATTCCCAAGATGGCGCTGAAAAAAATTCGAAAACTAATTTTACTAGATTTTTAAGGTCTTGAATAAGTTTTTCATTGCTTATCCTTCAATACAAAAGACTACACGATTGCCCTACTTGCTTGTAATTCGACTAAAAATCAAAGTTTTCAAACCAATTTTCTCAAAACTGGGACGGTTTTTTGAAAGTTTTTTAATTTTCGAATGACCGACTGAAAGGGCTTTGAAATGCTACACTCATCCATTAGTACTACTTGATTTTCTGTGGAAAACAAAAAAACTAAAACACCAGAATACAAAGTTTCTCCCCAAAAAATGCCCTAGTCAGTTTAATTTAGAAAGAACACGTTATTTTCAAATCTACTTGCACCTATTTCTACTTTAACTTCAATTAATCTCAGCATTTTACGAAGTCTTGTTGTACATGAGGAGTTTTCTATTCAAAATAATATAACACCGCTTTGTGTTTTGGATTCGACTAAGAAAGTTAAAGGCTCCTAATCTCATACAATTTGCCCCCCTACCCTTCCTTGCCAAGGAACAAGTTTTCGAAAAAAAACTGATTCCCTTAGCCGCTTCGATGAAGTTAATAGTTTTTTACTCAGCTTTTCATTCAAATTTTAAAATAATACACCCCTAAATGGGTAACTAAAACTAAGGTTGAAAGAAATTAGATCCAGAAATCTCTAAAATGAAAACGAACTGTATCAGAAACACACAAAAACCAGCAACGAATAGATCGCTCCAACAGAGCAAATGCAACCCAGGTCACACAATACCAGTCTTAATTATATAAATTTAAAGAAAAGCAGCCACAACACTTGCAAAATAGCATACCTGTTCACAGATATAAAAGTCATAGTCCATAGACTGCCATAGCAGGACACGATACACACAACCCCACTCACTTGACACAGCACTCCATTGTCATTCATCATTCTAATGCTCCAGGGAACAGATTACAAACAATTTCGGTTGGTGGGGGTTGTATACTCATTGCAGAAAGATCGATTGCCAAGTAACTTCCAAGCAAAAACTGGTCAGAACTTTTGGTCACGAGAACAGGTCATAATTTTCAAACAAAAATTGGTTAGAGCAAACACTTGATATTAGCCTGAACTCCCAATTTGATTTTAGTTCATTTGAATTTCAACAGAATAAAAAAAACTAGAAATAAGGATGGACAGTTGCTGTGCAAGTAGCACAAAATGTTCCGACCTGATTCATAGAAAAAAAAAACGTTACTGATTTAGGCATAATCGAATAACAGTTGTCTTGACAAAAAATGAGTGTAACTAAAAAAGTGGACAAAATTTTCCAAAAAATGAATGTAATCCAAAATTTTTTTTCCATAATGTGTTTAATTTTTTTGCCCAATCATTTTAAAAAGTTTTCGAGAAAACTTTTATTGCCAAGGAAACTCTAAATGAAGCTCCAAAACCTAGTTTTTCGTTTGAGTAGAGCCAGGTTTTCTCGGCCTAAAGGACCTATTTCATATAACAAATGTTACTTGATTGCGTTCTTTAACGTTATTTGATTACCTGAATCAAAAAGAGTGCCCGTTTTGGAACCTGATCTAAACTACATTTTATGATTGGATAAATTAGATATTTTACCACTGTAAAGTATTTAATATTAACCAATCATGATCCATCTAACTAACAACCCACTTATTTGTAAGTGCTGAAATTACTTGTAATTTCAGCACCAGAGAGATTTGAATTTAACTTAGAAATTAGTTGACTCTCCAAGAAGACTTCAGCTGCCGCAATAAACCAGTATACCCTAGATCTATTGAGCCTAGCAGAGACTAGTTAAACAACCTGAGACTAGATAGTATAAGAGTAAGATTAGGATCGGTATTAGACTAAGAAGTTGCACGAATCTATCCGGCCGAAAATAAGATAGCGTGACGAGCAGACGGTGTACCCTATCCGAAATTACTCTATGAGTTATACACTTCGGTCCTAACTCATCTGGTGCGACCATAAGTCTCGAACAAGACCTTAATAGCTTAGAATTAACCAAAAAATAGATTAGATTTTAGACAAAACATTTTTAAAATGTTTCACGACGATAATTTAATCGAAATGTCTCTACGACTCAATAGATCAAAGCCAATATTCCGAACGATAAGAGAACTACCCGGAATTGCAAGAAGACCTCGAACCAGAGACGACATACGACAAAGCAGAAACTTACCATATAGTTATATGATAGTTCGGCAAAAGCCAACACAAACTTTTGTATTTAGAATACTACTAGCAATGAATTTAGATTTTCATTTGCAAACATAAAATATTGAAGTCAATCTTCAAAATCATTTCAGGCGCTAAACAAAATTATTAATATACAATAACGATTGATAAAAAGATCTCAGATCGTTTTCCTAAATTCTGCAGTAATATACAAAACATGTTTGAAAAATATTTATTGAAAAATCAAAATAAAAATTAGTAGCATGACAATAAATGGTTAAGTAATCATAAATCATCCTGTTGTTCCAGCTTCATCACCTAAACATTACAGCATTCATAAGCTCACTAATATCATAAAAACACTAAATCTTTTCTCTACACAAATTTAAATTATTTTAAACTTAAATTCACTTAAATTTAAAACCAGATCATCAAGGCTCATCCTTGGATCTTAAATTATTTTCTATTTAATTACATTTAAAACTTGATCATCAAGGCCTATCCTTGGATCAAAAAGAACAATTTTGTTCTCCCCCACCCACTTAGCTAGTGTCTAACGACCTCAAACGTCGATTCACTATCCAACCCTTTCTAAAAACCCAGGACTAACAGAAATTTTTGAATAAAACTAATCATTCAAATTAGGATAAACAGTGAAGAACTTCGGTTATTCATCCTTCACTTGATCCCCCCTCTTACCAGACCCAGGATAAATCTTAGACTTAGTAAGTTTAAAATAGTATCTAACGAACTAGTCGCGTTCTAATTATACCTGAACCTTGTGGATCGATTTACTATTCTCCAACCCTGAACACAATCACTACCCTTAAGTAAGATTAAGTAAGTTAACACCTTAGCTTATACTAGCCACGAGAAAGTAAAAAATCATTCTTCGGAATCGAGATACTTTTCTCCCCAACCCTGAACAAATAGACCCAGGTTAGGCTAACCAAAAAATCGTAAGGACTAACAGTCTAAGAAAATAGAAATCATTTAACAACCTTTTGCATCCGTCATCCTAAACCTTATGTCATTTAAAAACCTAGGAAATAAACAAACAATCGTTTTACACAATTGTGAAATAGATAACAAAAAATACGATCTTGTAATCACACCTCATACACAAACAGTTGGAAATATCAGAACAAAACGACAAACATTAAAAAGAAAAATAATAACCAAACAAAGACAAATAACACGAAAAAGATTTTCCAAAAACCGAAACGCATTTTCAGAATCAGAAACCAGCAGTTTAGACGAACTTTATAAATTAAAAGAATCTATAGATAAAAATTGCCCCATTCACGATCAATTATATTTTTCCGACTCAGAAACAACTTCAAATTCATCAAAAAGAGGAAAAAGAAGAATAAAAAAACAATATAAACACAAACCAGTACATTTATACAATTGGAATCAACCAATTAGACACATCGATAGTTACATATTAACAGTCATCAAACGAAAAAATGAGCTCAACACACACCCCAGGTGAAGAAAGTCCAGATGATGATGATATCTTCCCCTTTATCGTAGATGCAACCACAGATAGAGGACAGCACATATTTTGCAAAAATTTACTCTTAAATTTGTTTGAACCCGGAGTCAGTCCATGTAAAACAGAGTTCCCAGATGTAAAAATCAAAAGACAAATTATCGATCACTATTTGAAAGATATATGCAACTTAACACAACAATACGGAATCTACTCCATACAATTCAGCTCACCAAACCAGAATCACAGCAAATATGTAATTCAAACAGACGACCTTGATTTAGAATTCTCAAAAGTATTCTCAGAATATATAAAAAGCATACAATATCATAACTCACAAAGAGCAAACTCCATATTCACCAATGAAGTTTTTGCAATAATATATAGTTATATCTCGATATTAGAAAACGAAATCCCAATCTCAAATGTCTCACCGACAGAAACATCTAAACATATAAGACTACGACATGAAATCACACTACTCTCTAGTTTTCTAAATATAATTAAAGAAAATTTCACTAAAGATGATGTTTCACAACATACAAAACATGACTTACAAAAAATCTTGGCATGGTTTATAATAGATTATTTCACACATAATCTAGATTTAATTTCACAAGCAAGAAAAAATTTTAGACCTCAAAACTCAAACGATGATACTGCCATCACAGAACAGTCAGACTATGTTTGGGACCCCGAATGGTCTCATCCCGCATTTATAAACATCCCACAATCAATCTCAAGTCAAGCAATAAGTACGATATCTTATGTAAGAGATTATGTAAGAGTAATACCATTAACCATTGATGCAACACCATTAAACTATAATACATTTTTACCTGATATGCAAAATAATAGTTTAAACTCCACAATCATACACAATGAAAACCTCAATGGAACTAGAAATCTCACCCAGCAAGATATCCAGACACCATCACACTTCATAAATGAAGAAATCGTACAAACAACAACTACACAACAAAGCATTTCACCGATACGTCCAAATTTAACAACACCAAGAAATACAAACCCTTCACAAACACAGGTAACCTTACAATCAACCGTTAAACCTTCGAGTGCCCCAAAATATTCAAACATGGATTATCAGACATACAGACCCATGACAATACCGTCAAAGACACGTAAAACGTTCACTAGAAACAATTTTGCAGAACATAATTATAATTACACACATCCATCAAAAACAAATTATCCCCCACGAAAAATTTTTAATAATTACACAAGATCTCGAAACTGGGATAACCCAATGGCACAAACTAATTCAGTAAATTTTCAAACAAATTTACATCCTTCACAGGATCGTAGTGAAAACTATCCATTTTTTCAACAAAATAAAAATAAAAAACAAACATCTTATCAAATGGATTACTTATCCTCAGATGATGATTTTTTACAACCAGATATATTTGCACCATATAATCAAGAATATCGTGGACAAGGAGTACAGAAACCACATATAAATCATAGAATTTTTTCCCCACAATCGATAGATACACAAAATCAACAACCAATTCAGCAACAAAACCCAATTAATACACAATATTTTCAACCAATTCAGCAACAAAACCCAATGATCACACACTCGTATCAACCGACGCAAATGCAAAATGAAATACCACTCCCATATTATCTTCAACAACACGAAATAACAAGAAATCAACTTTCAAATTTTTCTCAAATGCCAAATGCAGCAGAATCATTACAAATGACAATGAATCCATACCTTATGGGTGGATCATCAATAACATCAAATAAACCTTTAATGGTATTCACAGGAACAGACCCTGAATATTCTGTAGAAGACTATTTAAATGCAGTAACAGCAAATTTGATTTTAAATATAGGACCTGAACCAATTAATACGCCACTACATCAAAACTGGATACATCGACGCACAGCGTTGATACAAACAACTTTAGACGGCGCAGCCCAAAAATGGTTTTCAGTATTGCCTCTAGAAATAAAATCAAATTGGAAGAGATTTACACAAGAATTTTCAAAAATGTTTGACTCCGAAAGAAACAAACAACAACAAAGAGTTTTATGTAATGAAATTCGCAGATTACCAAATGAAACCATCAAACAATTAGCAGTACGCATCGAAACACTAGTTCGAAAAGCATATTCATTAAATACACACGACTATAAAAACACAAAAATGACAGAAATCTTAATGATGACCTTAACACCTCAATTAAGAAAAATAGCAATAAAAAAGAGAGCATCCCATCCCTCCTCAATTCGAGAGCCCGATTTAGATTTCCGAAAACTAGTAGACAAACTAGAACAAGCAGAAATCACAATGAAACTCGAAGAAACAGAAAGTCTGAAATTACAATACGTTAACCGAATCGAAACAAATACCACAAGTATCAACAATATACAGGAATCAGATACAGACCTCGTTGAAAAAATCACTGAAATCCTCAATATTTACGAAAAACACCCAAACTTTAAAAGCAAACCATCTTTCAAAAAATGGTGTAATTATTGCCGACGTTACGGACATAGTATTTCTGAATGTAGACAAAAACAGCAAGACAATCAAAATAAACCTCAAAAATATAAAGAACCAAATAAATCATTCTATCAATACATGAAGAAAGATCAAAATCTACCAAACAAAAATGTATACAGCAACAACAGTTCAGGAAAACCACTACCGAGCAATACCAACTACACGAGAAATCAATCACCACATAACTCAAGTTATAGAGGAAGATCGCCAGAACGAAGAAATACACAAAATTCGTCACAAAATCACTACAATAGACAAAATAGTAGAAATAACTACTCCAGATCAAATTCAAATACAACACGATTTGTTTCTAGATCTAATTCCCAATCAAGAAATAATTACTATCCAAACAATCAATCACGAAATTCATCATACAATAGAAATAGAAACTACTCCAATAATCGGAATAGAAGTTATTCAAACAACCGAAACCAGAATTACCCGAACAATCGATCAAGGAATAACTCATATAATAGATCAAACTATAACAGACCAAACAATAATTACCAAAACAGATCAAGAAATAATTCACAAAATCGACATTCAAGTTATAATAATCGTTATAGAAATTATTCCCAATCACCACACAGGAATAATAACCATTATAATAATTCTAACAATCGCCACAGAAGTAGTACACCTAAACATCAAAGAAATATTAATCAAGTACAATCAAACCCAGAAACAACATCAGACCCTCCAGGTATTGATGACACAGGAAATAACGAACTACAACTGAATCAAATAAACTGTGAATCATCAGAATCAGAAAGTGATACAGAAAACACTATCTCCATAAATATGATAGCAGTTGAAAATGATTACGAACCTATTATATATGAACAACCTTTTTCATCACATATATATGAAAATCAATTAGAACTCCTTCACAATTATTATATTGAACCCATCCATTCTACACAAACAACACAAGAAACAAACGAAATTAACACTACAAATCAACCCAATGAGAATGACAAGACAAAATGCTTAAATACAAATCACATCTATCAAAACATACAAAAAGAACAACCCAAAGAAAAAATTTGGACAATACCATTTCTTTTGGAAAGTCCAAGAAGTAAAGAATTTCAACCACCAGATCTTGAAATTGATTTTTTAATTGATTCAGGAGCAGAATCAAATATAATAAACAATCCCACATGGAATGAAATAAAAACCTTACACCCAAAGCTAACACCTCTTGAAACCTCCAGTAAACTAGCAACAGCACAAGGATCAACATTGGTAAACTATGGAAAAATTCAATTATCTCTTCTCCCCACAAGAACAATGGAGCAAAATAAAATTTTAACTAAACCATTTAAACAAATATTCCATATCACTGATACTAAACACAATATCATTGGAATACCATTTATCTCTAAAAATATACCAACAATCAACATATTAAACAGTAAAATACTAATCAAAGATAAATACACAAAAACAAAAGACACATCCCTAACATTTTTCCAAAGATTAAACAAACAACCACCATTCTTTTCAAAATTTTATCCAATATATAACCAACAAAGAAAACACCTGAAACCACTATCAGGAAACATATATAATTTTTCAATAAAACAAGTTCACCAATATGATAAAAAACAAAACAAACAACAACTCTATATGTCAGACTTTGAATTCAAACCTATCCATAAGTTTTTCAAAATCACAATCTCATCCATAAAATATTTGAAAAACTCGAATTCAGATATTATATCTCTACATGTATACAACAATACACCCTATCAAGTATCATTACCTTTAGGACTTTTAGGCTATTGCGAAACCAACGCTACGATATCACCAATACACGAAAAAGAATATCGCGTAAATAATATACTCCAATTATTAGATATTTGTCAATCCACAATTCTTAATGAAGAATTATCAATAAATAATATAATAAGTAACGAAAAAAGAAATACGGATTATTTCACAAAAACCCCATATTTCAAACCTACATTCAACATAAGTAACTACGCAGAGAATCAACAGAAATTTTTAACAATGTTTAACTTCCAACATTCACAAATAACACAAGACGAATTTGATAAATTAGCCAAACAGCTAATCAAATATTCATCAGTCTATGCAACATCCAAATTTGATGTTGGCAAAATCAGCTCATCACTACATCTCCCATTAAAACCAGATGCAGTTTTCAAAAAACAAAGAGCAAGTAAAGTACCAATTCACTTACACGATAAAGTGAACAGATTACTCGACATTTTAGAACAATACAACATTATATCACCAGTAAATAAAGAAGAACAACCAAAAGGTAACACATTTATCAACCCTGTTATCATTCTAGCCAAAGGAGAATCATTAAAAATCGTTCTCGACGCTAGATACCTCAACTCACACATAGATGAATCAAAGTGTAATTGGCCTATTGAACCAATACAAGTTATTTTAACAAAAATAAACGGAAAATAATTTACAACCGCAGATATGAATAGTGCATACAATCAAATGCTATTAGATGAACAATCGCGACGTTTAACACAATTTGTTATTGGAAACCAACAGTATGAATTCAACCGCTTATTCTATGGAATATCCATAGGACCAGCAGCATTTTCAGCTTTTATGAGCAAAATTTTTCGACCACTAATACTCAAGAAAAACGCAATCACCTATTTAGACGATGTTTTTATGCAATCACAGACTAAAGAAGAAATGTTCAATGTTTTAGAACAATATCACCAAATACTTCAGAACAAAAATCTGAAGGCCGCCCCCGATAAATCACACTTCTTTTTAACACGAGTAAAATTCTTAGGACATAATATAGAAAGAAAAACAATCACCCCATTAAAATCACGCATTGACGCTATTCAGAAACTCCAACCATCGACAAATAAAAAGAAAATCCAAGAATTCCTTGGAATGCTAAACTTTTTAAGCAAATATGTTTATAAAATGCAATTATATCTAAGACCATTCTATAATATACTTAGACAGCAAAACAATTTTGAATGGAATACAGAACATCAAGCACGATTTGAAGAAATTAAAAAACTTCTAACTGAACAAATTTCGAATACAATTCCAGATCCAAATCAACCATTCTACGCAATGTGCGATGCTTCGAACTTTGGCATCGGCGCAGCGTTATTACAATCACATAATGGTACAAACAAAATGAACCTTATATCAGCAAATTTTCGATTATTCACTCAAGCAGAGCTAAGACTCTCAACCCTAATGAGAGAATGTACAGCCATAATCTATACACTTACAGAATATGAATTTCTGATACTTGGATCAAAACATCCAACAGTTCTATTCACAGATCACAAACCAATCATTTTTCTCTTCACACAAAAATCCAACCCAAATCACCGAGTTTACAGATTTCAATTAATTCTAATGAAATTTCCAAACTTACATATAGTTTGGACAGCAGGAAAAAATCTTGCATTACCAGACACATTAAGTCGAAATACACCACCTGAATTACTTACACGTAAAACTACAGTTGAAATACCTAAAAATATAAAATTCTACCTTGCAAAAAACGAAACATCACCCCGACTAGAATGCAAATATGCAGTAAAAACTGACGTTGAACAATCACAGATAAATAATCTACAACACTTTCCACTTTATTTAGATTGTCAAAATAACCACTACGAAGTTGATCTACATGGAACATCAACTTTTTAACCAATCCCATACTCACAATGGATAAAAAATAACACCCAACAAAAAAGAGTAAAACAACACTCGCATAAAAAAGACCTTTTTCCACTAATTGAAAAAGAAAACCTAACTGATAAAATAAATTTATCAGGACCACAAACAAACGATTCAAAATACACAATAAATCAAGTTTTTGACCTCCATGACCCACTTGATACAATACCCTTATCTAAATCAGAAACGCAGCAATGATTTTTCCACACTTATTACTGTGCAAAACAAAGTCCGAAATTGATGGATCTTTATCCAAAACAATAGCAAGGCGACTTAAGCAATGGCAAGACGGAGACCTGGATGGACTATATGACCCTCCATGACCCTCCAAGTTTTTGACCTCCATGACCCACTTGATACAATACCCTTATCTAAATCAGAAATAGAAAACATTTTTCTCCCCCCAACAGAATCAATTACAATTTCAACATTGAAACTATACCAAAATCTTGACCCAGTAATTAGACAACTAAAATCATGGCACAAATATAAAACTAAACCCGTCAAGGCAGATACAACTATTTTAGGAAATAAAACACTCCTCCGATATTTTCGAAAATTTAATAATACAACAATTAATGAAAACACAGACCTTCTAGAATACAAATTAAATGAATCTACAGTTCCCTGTCTCCCTGTAAGTTTGATTCTCATAGCTTTTAATATTTCACATACACAAAATATTAAAGGACACTCTGGATACAAAACTTTTATTTCCCAAATGCACCAATTTGGATAAAAATACTATGCAATGACTGTATAGTATGCCAACTAAATAAACCTTACCCAAATCAAAAACAAATAGCACAAAAACAAGATTTTAAAGGACAAAGTTTGTACTTTAACCACCGTATCTCCTTTGATACAAAAGGACCAATTTCACCCTCATCCGAAGGAAACTCCTACATTATGGTAATTGTTGACGCATTTACACATTATGTAGCACTTAACCCAGTACCACATTGTAACGCTTATTACGCTTACACAACGCTGTATGAACACTGGATAGCCAAATTTGGACTACCAGAAATTCTAGTTACAGATAACGGCACAGAATTCATAAATAATGAAATTATCACACTATGTCATCTATATAACATCAAACACAAACCACGTACATCTCACGCACCTTGGACAAACGGCTTAGTCGGAGGTATGAACCGTTCACTACAAGAATATCTTAGATGTATCATCAATGGAAATGATACAAGATATACTGAATGGTCAGCAGATGTAAAATTATTTCCCCTAGCATATAATTCACAAATCACGACAACTCTAGGAATGTCACCATATGAAATGGTTTTTAACCAAAAGCCACGCAAACCAATAATGTTTACAGCAAACTCTCATAAAAACGCACAAGGTTATTGTCAACCAAATAAAGACTCAATTTGTTATAACCTACCTTTACATACACACGATGAAGATCATTTTCATCACCCACAAATTCTTAAATTAGCCTCCGGTACACACACCGAATGGATTTTAAATAGAGATAAAAAACACAATGAAATTTACCAAAAAGTAACAAAAAAGTTGTTACAAAGGCAAAACATTAATGAACAAATAAATTCACGCTTTACACCAGCCTCCGATTTAAAAATTGGAACATTTGTATAAATACCCAATTTTAATACTCAAAAAGGAATTTCTAAAAAATTACAACCCCTTCGTAAAGGACCATACCAAATAATTGCAAAACCCACTGATGTCACATATAAAATCACCGACTCAGACAAAAAAGAAATCGTTCAACACCGAAAAAACCTATTACCTTATTATCCAAAAGAATACGCACTCCGCGAACTAACTCAATTATATTCTTTTACAGGTTTAAAAGTTATTCAAAATAACCCACATACGGAAAATACAACAAAGGAACAAAAAGATTTTCACCTCAAAAACCAAATAACAAAATCAACTACCACAAAAAACAATACAAAAAATCTAGATCAAAATACATCTCAAAAAGAAAGAAAAAATAGAAAAATGACAGAACAAATAATACCCCAAGAACAAATCGACAAATCAGAACATAGAGAGTCTTCACGACTTAGAAACCAACCACGTAAAAATTATAAATTATTCATCCCACAATCTAAAATATTAAAGAAAGTCGAATTTCAAAAACAACTTTAATTTTGTATTTCTTAATCTTAGAACTTTGAAACATTTTGAATTTTCTTTTTTCAAAATAACATGCTGACAAACACGCAGCGATTCTAGTTCATAATTAGCCAATAGGATTCATCCAATCCGTCACCTTCTCTAACTCTAACACAAACCAACTAGACGAACGATATTAAACTCCAGGCATATCTATAACTATAACTTTACGACCTCCAGGTCAAAAATAAGCAAACCACTCCAACTTGACAACTAAAATAAATATCACCATAATATCATAACCCTCCCTTATCTAATAAACCAAAGATCAACAATATTTCCCCAACTCAGCCCTCAAATACCCCCCAAACAAATATATTAAATTAGCCTAAAGTAAAAGAACGACCATTTTAATTAGCCTAAAGTATAAAAATCTCAAAAATACCCCAGATCATTTGACAAATGAAAATAAAGACAAAGAAGACCTCCCGATCACCATAAAAATTGCCCCCAACAATTTTTCACAAAACTCAACCCACTTGTCAAAAAACCAATAATTAATCCAACCACACTTGAAAATTGCCCCAAACAACAAAAAATATTAGATCAAGAAGTCATTTCGTAAATGCTCTTCTCTCAATCAGTCACTATAATTATCACAAACCTCAAACAATTTTTTACGATACTTAAAACTTTTATTATATTTCTTTTTGATATCTTTGAATCTTTTGTAATAATCTTAATCATTTTTTGCAATATTTTTTTAATTTTCTATTCCCTATTTGAACTATACCTCCAACTTTCAAAAGCTATTGACTATATCCACAGGTACGATTCACAAAACTTATCTAAATGATCCGAACCATTTTTAGTAGAACCGATATTTTTTTACTATTTGTAATTTTTATAACATTTCTATCATCCCTCATCTTGACAATATGCAAATGTATAAAAAAAGCAATCATCACATTCGCCCTAGCAACAATTCTCCTAATTCTTTTTTTAGAAGAATACTATAAAAAACATAAACTTTTTCACTAAAAGAATAGACCAAAAAAGCTATCAAAAATTGCTACCCAACAATCACATAGTCAGTCTTCACCGACATCATCCCAAGAAAACCCGACACCACTTTCAACTACCCAAAACCCCCAAACATCTACACGAATTTCTTTTCAAGATAACCCATATACCTTTGAAGAACGACACGCTCGCTTATCAGAACCACTAGAACCAGTTCAACGACAAGCACCTCTAAGCGAACCAACATATAACTTATACCCAACACTACCACAAGAATTAAGTAGAATAAGAAATCCTAGTCAAAACCAAAATACAGTCGAAATAAATAGACAAATTATACATCCTCGACGAAACAGAAATTTTCAAACTCCCCGAGTTCATTTTGATATACCTCAATCCCCATCACAAAACACTCCAGAAAACCCCATTGGTATATTACCAGAAACCCCTACGCTTCTTTCACAACGTAGCACCTCAAGCCTACCATCGGATTACTTAGGTTCAACACCAACATCTGAACAAATACGTGAAAATCCTTTTAACCCCCCAAACCAAGCATCACGACTACCATATTGGACAACACATTCATTCACACAAGGTGAACTAAATTTAGTAAATGATCCAATAGATATTTCTACGGATACAACAACATCCTCATCACTACCAGAAACATTATCACTACCATCAACACCATCAATAAGCCAGATTTCACCACCACCTTTTAACTTAAATTTCCCAAATAACCTCGACGCTAGATATCGAGAACAATCATCAACAAATATTCCTTTAAGACTAGACTGGAATACATTCACAGCACCTCCACCATTATTTGGACAACACCTAGAAAGTAACCGACTCCACAATTGGGCACTAAACAGACTACAGTATAGACAAGACATTCACGAAGACATTCGTGCTCATAACATCCAAATACTCCAACAAAATAGTCTACAATTAAAATTTGAAATCACGGTTAAATTAAACAACATCCCTATCCATTAAATCCACCAAATATAACAGCTCAATCCCTACCACCACCATTTATAACAACTGAAGTAATTTACAAATACGACAGATATACCAAAAAGACAATTGGTTACATCACATTTTATAACCCATACTCAGGATTGTCATACACATGTATATTCTAAAAATTTTATTTTTTCTCCAACTCCTTTTTCTAATAACCTCAAATGAAAACATAAACCCTTCCCCCCGCACAGGACCCCAAGATTTATTAGTAATACATTACGATTGTGAAGAAAACGAACAAAAAACACTACACAAATATGCAATAAATCAAGTATCACAATGCGAAACAGAACCACAAGCCATAGAAACTACAAATGTAATCGCAACACTTTACTCAAAAGCCCGAGCAACAACAGTTATAGGATATAAATTCACAGCAACATTTTCTGAAAAGAAAGTACATTGTTCACAAGTCTCAAACGGAAATAAAAACCGACTTGACCATGAATCATTCTACCAGAGTAATATAGAACGACTTTTACATCTCAATCCCGAAGATTGTAAAAACGAGTTACTCAGACTAAATATCACAAGAAATAAAAACACAGATAGAAAACTAGTATATTTCCAAGTTTTTGCAGATTCTGTACATCAAGCAGAACTTGAAAGATATCAAGGACATGTAAAATTAGATGAAAAATACCCATACAACGGCGCACACGGAAGATTAACTTATGATATACACGATAAACACTGGATACCACACATTGGTATAAATGACCCATCAAACTGCAAAGCAGACACAAAAAATAAAGGATATCAAGAAATCATGTTTTTTGATTGGAAAATACAACTCGAAAAAATACAACTCACACGCGATTTATCAGACAACTCAATGATCTATCAAGGAATTCGATTACCTTGTAAAAACGATCAAGGCTATTGTGACCCTACAACACGAACACAAGCAACAATTGTTTGGTTCCCCGAAGACACATGTACAACATTTCAAGTAGCAAAAATACACGCTCGTATGATAAAATTTCACGAAAAATATTTTATACAATCAATTCCATATGAACAAGTCCATCCATCACGAAAACTAAGTTCTAGTTTTAGAAACATAGACAATATAGAAAATAAATTGACACGTTTTCAAATATATCAAGAAACAGAACTTGCATGTAAATACAGAAATCCACTTCACAAAACACAATACTCCGAGATATTAGTTGAATACGAAAAAGGATTCGACATGACCACTGGAAAAGTAAAAATCGACCCATATGCAACAGGTCATCCTATAAACGAAGGAACATCATACATACCAGTTCATTTTCAAAAAAATACAGGTCAACCTGGTGGACATTTAAAGCCCCAAGACGATCAAAGTACACGTTTACAAGAACTATCACTAATGAATAGTACATATTTCGGTAATATCCACTATGATATTCACTTAGATATGAAACTAGACTACACAATTAGCCGAATTTTTCAAGAAATGTCACTCTCCGAATTAGAAACACTACACCAACTATGCGAATTAGAAAGAACACAAATATTACAATCACTTGCACTAGCAGTATTAAAAAAACCCTACGCAGGATATTTACTATCAGGAAATAGATCAAATTTTTTAGACTACGAAGGAAACATTTTATGGTTTTATACTTGTACCAAAAAAGTATCACCACTATACGTTTTTGAAGACAAACGATGCTATAAAAGAATCCCTATCTTTTATAAGAATAAAGTACATTTCGTTGACACACTTTCAAGAAGAACCTATTTCTGGGATACCGCAGTCCCATGTGGATCAGAAAATAGCCATAATGTAGTACAACTAAACCCTGATGAAGATAAATATTACCTTCTCACCCCATATCCCACATTAATGCAATCACTCAAAAAATTTTCACCAGAAAGCATTCGCGCTATCGCTCGAAACCCAAATATAGACTTACAATCAATAGGAATATACTCAAAATCAGATATTCAACATCACATTAGAACACAACAATTCCAAGAATTATTAACACAAATGGACACAATACAAAGACAATCAATTGACCAAAACTTACGCAAACTTGCCGAAACCGCAGGATTTGCAGACATCTATACGCAAGACTATGGTGGATATTTTAAAGACATTAAAGATTATATATATCTAAACGGTGAAAAATACCGTCCCCAAGATATATCACCTATCAATATTTTTAGCTTTGTTACACTCAAGAATGAAATTCTTGATTTTCTAGGATGGCCCTACTACATCTTAGAAAAATTGACTATTTTATACGTAATGTTTAACTTTATTGGATTTCTTTTTTCACTCTTAAAAGGAATCTATAACACATGTGCTATACACACACAAGTCAATAGACAAGCAATTGTAGCACGCATACTATTTGCAGGATTTTTTGGAATTTTTTCTACATCAATAAACAAAATTCTTTTAGATGCACAAATAAAAGAATACAACACAAAAATAGCAACAAGACAGAACACATACGACGAAGAACATAACAATGTAGACACAACGCCAACAGCACCACAGTTACCACCCCTACCACATAACCATCCATTATCCCTAGTCCCACGTAATTTTCGAAACTTAGCAATAACACATAATCCAAATTTAAGACCAACCATATCACAAAGTCCCATCCAACATATAATGACACACCACTCACAAGATGAAAATACCTATGAACAAATTATAGAACAACCCCATACCACCGCTTTTCAGTCTCAAAACACATACGACGAAGAACATAACAATGTAGACACAACGCCAACAGCACCACAGTTACCACCCCTACCACATAACCATCCATTATCCCTAGTCCGACGTAATTTTCGAAACTTAGCAATAACACATAATCCAAATTTAAGACCAACCATATCACAAAGTCCCATCCAACATATAATGACACACCACTCACAAGATGAAAATACCTATGAACAAATTATAGAACAACCCCATACCACCGCTTTTCAGTCTCAAAATAATAATTTTTTTAGCCCACGATGAGCCGACAACTTGGATCCCTACACCGTTCAAATTCCCATCCAACCAACCTCACTACTCCAATTACAATAATACCACTTTTTGCTTTCCCACCACCCGATTTCCCAACCAGTAATGTAACATCAGGCATGAATTCCGATACTAATTCACACATCTCAGTTTTATACACAACATCACAACTCAATAACCCGAATATTGAAACCCCCGATGAATTTGCCGACTCTGAACCATATCCATCCAATAATTTTCCCACCAACCCCTCAATTTTTTCCCAACCCCCTTTTCAACCAATGACACCAAATAACCCTGTCCCCACCAATTCTACACCCTCTTATGCTTCCCAAGTCACTCCAACCTATTCTTCATATCATTCAGACCGATCATCCAATTCTCCAGATACCCCCCAAATCTCCCCAGAACTAGATAATTTTATTACATTACAACAACAACCCTACCACCTTGACACCCCCACCATAAACCAAATTTCATCCACAATAGATTCATCCAACCCTCCTACCCCTACACCCTCTTCAATTTATACCGAATCATTAGCACCATCATCCACATCTACTGAATCTTCACTCAGCACTAATAGAGCTTACCGCACTTTTAAAAGAAAGTTCCCCAACCATCTTTTCCCAGCAAAACCAGGAACAGCCCGTGAATATATAAATCACCCAAATCACACTAATACAAAAGAATTTTTAGCTATCACCTTACCCTCATTTCCACAATACACCTTAAACACCCCTCACGACACTAACGAAACACGTAACTTTGTAGACGAACACGTTTTAATGCCTACCCTTCCTTGGACCTCATATTATCATTTTACTAATCCCCTTTGCTTACCTTTATCTAACACTCACATCGATATAGAACGAAATAAGGACATGCTATATCGACTCACTACACCACTAACACCTAGACAATTTACTTACATAGGATATAAAAAATCACTAAAAACATACACTGCACCCCGAGCTAACGAATATACGCTAGAATATTACGATCATAACATCATCAGAACTAACCAAGATCAGTTCTTAGACGATGACCGCTTCGCTAACCCACAAATCACAGAAAATTTTTTCATTAAAACACCATATGTATTTACACTCAATATATTTGATCGCAAATTTGACCACATCATCTCAGAAGCACTAACAGACACGCAAGCCTACGAAAGTTTTAAAGAACGCTTCCAAATATTTTCACTAACCTTTCATTTCCTTGCACCACATGAAAGAGATCTGCACTGCTCACACGATATTATGTTGCGCACTAAACAAACTCACACATATACATATTATCGTTTTATCCAAAATCACTTCGACCTACACACTCCCTCCAGACAACCACTCCACCGTTTTCAATTCATCAATTCCAAATACACCTCACCATTCTTTCTTAACTTCACATATTGCATTAAAGATACTAACCTTCATGGTATTCTTCGAAATTATGATCCCATAACCCAAATGTATATTTTTTGTCCCATCACCAAGACCTTCAACGCAGAGGAATCCCGACCCTTCCTTCTCCCACACGAATTTGTTCAACCTATAGAAATCACCATTTTAGAATTCATCCACAACACTAAATTCAATCACAAATTATATAATCTAATCCAAAACACACCTTATGAGTTTGCAGTTGGCACTGAAGAACTAACCACCATTAAAGCACTTCAATTGCTTTGGCCACTGCTTCAAACTAAAAATATCATCCACATCTTAGCTAAATTACTAACAACTTCAGATCTCATCCATGACATCTTCCCCCACGGTTTCTTCCCCGACGACTAACAGGTAAATATGAATTATACATATTATTAACTAATTAAATTTAAACTAGAAACTAACCATTCCTAATTCATGTCTTCTTTAGAATTTTAGCCTTCATCCAACGATCATCTGAAAAATTCACAAAAGAAAATAAAAATTGAAAACTTCTTCAAACTGTTTAAAACTCTATTAATTTTTTGCACCAAACAAATCACTAAAAATAATACCAATGCAGTAATTTAATTTATAAATTTTTTCCCAAATGCAGTAAATCTAATAATGATGAAAATTTGTAACTTAATTTTCCCCAACAACTAGCAGTAAATTTGCATTTCTATGTAATAAATTGATAAAACGAAAATGCAGTACTAACCTTTTGATATTTCCATTCATTCGCACAAAGATTCTATCCACACTCGCACAGCTCGCCCACGAAGAATTGTTTAAAATAATGAATTTCAGTTTCAAGCTTTCACACTCAACAACTCTAACACACGATAACAAGTTTCAAACTTTCCTTTAACCCGGTTGGAAAGGAATTATATACTAAACAACACTAACCAACGCAGCTTACTAAACACCACAAATCATAGAATAACAGCATGACTAAGAAAAGGAAACCAACGGTACCCAAACCGGATTAACCCAGTTTAAAACTGGATAATTTATTCTTTTGAAGACTATTATAAAGTCTAAGAAAGAAATAATAAAACACAAAAAAGTCGAAAGACAAACCCATACCAAAAACAATTTGATTTTTGAAAAAAGGACACAACCAACAAAACATAAGAAAAACCACAACAAACCCAACATAAAACGTTGTCACATAACAGGACCTCTCACAAAAACCGCATGCAATCATACTCCCACTCCTGGCCTAACCCACCAGAAGAGGACGTCCTGAGCATGCTCTATAGCCGGCCTAACCCACCGTGCTACATCCACGCTTTGTGACCACACTCCTATTTTTAATAAGAGCTACTCAAGGGTGAGTAACTCTTCAAAATAACTGAACTAAAACAAAAAGCTTTTGTGAAAAAAACTAACCAAAATCATAACTAAAACATTAAACTAATAAAAATTTTATAAAATGTAAATTATATCTTGCAGTATATAGATCAGCATACAACACCAAAGACGAACATCCAAAGGCAAGATGACCCCACTACACTCGAAAAAGAATGGCCAACCACAATCAATATGACGCCCACAATCACAACTCAAAGGATTTAGAGTACGACTTGACTTCGCAGAAAATGACTTCATTGAACTAGAACAATGACCACCTCGATGTTCAAGTATACGTACAGATCCGAGTAACCAGGCATCCCCTCCACACACAATCTCCACGCCATTCCCAGACAAGGTCAAACACAAAAGAAGTTCTCTACATGAAACGGAAAAACCTGTCATAGCCAACCATTCTGAAATCAGATTTGAGTTTGTTGCGAAAACCCAGTCGTTGTCTTGAGAAGACACAACGATTGAATCTGGGACTTCTCTAATAAGAAAACCCAGAAGAAATAAGATGTTCGCCAAATACCAACGTCCATCATCCATCCTTTGAATTGCAGAAAGACTATTCTAAAAAACTCTGTAAAACCCGGATGGGTGGAACCTGATCTAAACTACATTTCATGATTGGATATATTAGATATTTTACCACTGTAAAGTATTTAATATTAACCAATCATGATCCATCTAACTAACAACCCACTTATTTGTAAGTGCTGAAATTACTTGTAATTTCAGCACCAGAGAGATTTGAATTTAACTTAGAAATTAGTTGACTCTCCAAGAAGACTTCAGCTGCCGCAATAAACCAGTATACCCTAGATCTATTGAGCCTAGCAGAGACTAGTTAAACAACCTGAGACTAGATAGTATAAGAGTAAGATTAGGATCGGTATTAGACTAAGAAGTTGCACGAATCTATCCGGCCGAAAATAAGATAGCGTGACGAGCAGACGGTGTACCCTATCCGAAATTACTCTATGAGTTATACACTTCGGTCCTAACTCAGTTTTATTTAAAATGATACACGTGTTTATTTTTATTGTAAAAAAAAGAATATATCGTTGTCAATACTTTTTTTCTGTTTTAATTGAACCTGCATTTTCAAATGAAAAAATGAGATTTTTTGAGATTGTAATCGATTGCCTGTCGCCAAAGATGACCCCCGTGAGCATGAAGCAGTTGCGGATCATACCCCCCAGATCGGCCACTGCCAAATTCACCAGCAGCATGTGGGGTACTTGGCGGAGACTTCTCACCAGACAAATGGAAGAAATAACTGAAACAGTCGAAATTCTTAAAATAAGTTCATTGAACAAACCATTCTAGAGAGTGGAAATGAAATGGATAAAATTCCCCCCACCCTACCGCCCCCTTTTGATTCCAAGTATTAACTTTCCATTCCACGGAATGATTCACCGGTTAAGCATCGTCAAAACAAAGTTTATACTAACAAATTTCGCCTTTTGCAATAATGAATAAATGAACTCTTGATGAGATAGTCATTAGATCCCCAGATTGTTGTCTATCAAGAAAATATAAGCAATTTGTGAATCAATAACGACCCCTCGTTCCAATTTTGAATACTTGTATAAAAAACCACCGGATTTGTCCACACTCCAATTTTAAATAAAAATATGATATGCTTCCAATTAATTTGCCTAAAAAGTGCCATAGTCAAAAAAAGACCCTTTATTTCGAGTTTTGGAAAATAATTTAAAGTTTTCGTTAAGTAAAGAATCTGAACAAAACCTGAACTTAATCTGAACTTAATAACATATGTAGACAAAAAATGGATTATTTATACCCAGAATGTTGCCAGGTACTCCCAGTATGAGTGCTGCTGCCAGAACCGCCAGCATAATGATCCGGTCTGCGATCAGCCGGTTTGAATGTAGATCCATCAACGGCCACAGCCATTCTTGCTGAAACCAGCGGAAAAGTCAGGATATCAATGACTATTGTTTTCTCTATGCGCAGGAACTCTATTTTGTATACCAAAATCTACTCTTAGGTCTAAGTTTTAATACAAATCTTTCTTTGTAAAAATGCATTTCCCAAGTGACGATAAAAAAATTAAAAACATGATGTATTATTTGAACTTAGTAACGATAAAACTTCTGAAACACGTATAAAAAAACTTACGTAAGTATCTAATGAGGTTGATTTAGTTTCTGGATCTGTGGGGTGAAAATATGTGTTGCTCATTATGAGGTTAACTGGGAATTATACTCGATGATTTTTGCGATGATTACTCGATGATTTTTGGACAATTTCTTAAATTTTGTTCAAAACAAACGCTTGCAGCAATTTTTAAACATGAATGACAAGATGTCTGTCGGCTTAGTTCGACAAATATAATAAAAAATTTGATGATCAAAAACATTAGCGCGACTGTT